>NC_057725.1:35473656-35488030 GCF_004010195.1 Chiloscyllium plagiosum
TACCTTATAACTCTCAATCGCCCCAATTGAACCTTCACGCCTCATCTTTACATAGGCCGCCCTCTTCCCTTTAACAAGGGATTCCAATTCCTTATTAAACCACGGCTCCCACATACAACCCTTTCCTCCCTGCCTGACAGGTACATACTTATCAAGGACACTCAATAGTTGCTCCTTGAACAAGCTCCTTGCCTTGAAGCCTACTTTTCCAAGCCACACATCCTAAGTCATGCCTCACCGCATCATAATTTCCCTGCCCCCAGCTATAACTCTTGCCCTGCAGTGCACACTTATCCCTCTCCATCACTAGAGTAAAAGTCACCGAATTGTGATCACTGTCTCCAAAGTGCTCACTTACCTCTAATTCTAACACCTGGCCTTGTTCGTTACCCAGAACCAAATCCAGTATGGCCTCACCTCTTGTTGGCCTATCTACATATTGTGTCAGGAAACCATCCTGCACACATTGGACAAACACCAACCCATCTAATGAACTAGAGGTATAGCTTTCCCAATCAATATCAGGAAAGTTAAAGTCCCCCATAACAACCACCCTATTACTTTCACTCTTCTCTGAATCATCCTCGCAATCCTTTCTTTTATGTTTCTAGGACTATTAGGAGGCCTGTAAAAAACTCCTAACAGGGTGACCTCACCTTTCCTATTCCTAACCTCAGCCCAAACTACCTCAGATGGCGAGTCTTCATCCATCATCCTTTCCAGTGCTGTAATATGATCTTTGACAAGCAATGCCACACCACCCCCTCTTTTACCTCCACCTCTGACCCTACTAAAATATTTAAACCCTGGAACCTGCAACAGCCAATCCTCTTCCTGTTCTACCCATGTCTCCGTAATAGCCACAACATCGAAGTCCCAGGTACCAACCCACGCTGCAAGTTCACCTACCTTATTTCGTATACTTCTTGCATTGAAGTATACACACTTCAAGCCACTTTCCTGTTTACAGGCACCCTCCTTTGAGATTGATGCCATGTTCCTAACCTTCCTACACTCCAGGTCCTGCACACTAAAGCTACAGTCTAGGTACCCATGCCCCTGCAGAGTTAGTTTAAACCCCCCCCAAGAGCACTAGCAAACCTCCCGCCAAGGATACTGGTGCCCCTCAGGTTCAGGTGTAGACCATCCTGTTTATAGAGGTCCCACCTTCCCCAGAAAGAACCCCAGTTATCCAAATACCGGAATCCTTCCCTCCTGCACCATCCCTGTAGCCACGCATTTAACTGTTCTCTCTCCCTATTCCTCATCTCTCTATCACGTGGCACGGGTAACAAACCAGAGACAACAACTCTGTTCATTCTAACTCTGAGTTTCCAACCTAGCTCCCTGAAAGCCTGCCTAACATCCTCAGCACTCCTCCTACATATGTCATTGATGCCAATGTGGACCACGACTTCGGGCTGCTCCCCCTCCCCCTTAAGGACCCGGAAAACACGATCAGAGACATCACGTACCCTTGCACCTGGGAGGCAACATACCAAATGTGAGTCTCTCTTGCCCCCACAAAACTGCCTATCTGTGCCCTGAACTATCAAGTCCCCAATTACTATTGCTCTACTCTTCTCCACCCTTCCCTTCTTGAGCAACGGGGACAGGCTCCGTGCCAGAGGCCTGAGCCCCATTACTTACCCCTAGTAAGTCGTCCCCCCAGAAGTATCCAAAACGGTATACTTGTTCTTGAGGGGAACAGCCGCAGGGGGTCCCTGCACTGGCTGCTTCCTCCCAGTCCCCCTCACTGTCACCCATCTGTCTGCAATCTTTGGAGTTACTACTTCTCTAAAGCTCCGATCTATGACCCCCTCTGCCACCCGAATGATCCGAAGTTCATCCAACTCCAGCTCCAGTTCCCTAACACGGTCTTGGAGGAGCTGGAGATGGGTGCACTTCCTGCAAGTGTAATCAGCAGGGCCGGCCATGGCATCCCTCACCGCAAACATGTTGCAGGAGGAACATTGCACTGCCTTCACTGCCATCCCTCTGAAAGTAACTTTTATTTAAAAAAAAAACTGGGTCTAAAGAATACAACAAGCAAAAGGCAGCACTTACCTACTTACCACAACGGGTCTTATTATTTAGGTTAGAGGAGGAGGGCGGGTGGGAGGCACTACCTCTGTAGTGCCTCGGGTTCTTCTCCTGCGCGCTTTTATAGGGAAAAAACCTACCCGGCTGCCCCTCTGGTCTTCGTCACTTCCCCCTGCTGCTCCCACTCTTTCTGTGAAGAGAGAAAAAAAACACCACTGCCCGCTACCGGTAAGTAATTTTAAAACAAACTGTCTCACCTTAGCTGTAGCCTTCCGGGTTCCTTTACACTCTGCTGCTGCTCGCACTCAAAAATGCCAGAAATCAGAAAGCAAAACAGAAATTGATGGCAAACCTCAGCAAATCTCGTAGCGCTTGTGATGAGAAAGCAATATTAATGTTTCAGGTCCGGTGACCCTTCTTCAGAACTTCAGAATAAGGTTACTCGGGTGTTTCCTGGATTGGAATGCATTAGCCATAAGGAAATGTTGGACAAACTTAGGTTGTTTCCACGAGATTATTGTAGGCTGAGAGGTGACCTGATAAAAGTATATAAAATCATGAGAGACATAGATAGTCATAGGGTGGATAGTCATAGTTTGTTTCCCAAGGTGGAAATGTCAAATACTAGGAGGCATAGGTTTAAACCGAGAGGGGGAAAGGTTAAAAGAAATGTACAAGGCAGGTTTGTTTTACATAGAAGGTGGTAGGTGTCTGGAACCTGCTATCGTTGGAGGTGTTAGAAGCAGATATGATAACAACATTTAAGAGGAATTTAGGCAGACACATGAACAGATAAGGAATAGAGGGAGATCGACCATGCTCAGGCAGATGTAATTAGTTTAGAATGACATCAAAATTAGCACAGTCACAGTGAGCCAAACGGCCTGTTCTGTGTTCTCAGTGTTCTTGCCACATCCTTCCTTTTAGATAACTAACCAACATCATTAACTTCTAATCTGTGACTCAGAGGTAAACTGGAGGCCCTTCAAGCAACCATTCGGGACAGTTTGATAACAGGATGCCTAAGGATAGACAAGCGATTGATTCCAGCCTTATTCATGAAAGGACGTTGTCTCATTAGGTGAACAGCACCAGTTCGAACAAGGGTTCTAAATGTCCTTGGATCGCGTTGTTTCGGAATTGTTGATGTATCCGCTTTATGGTACCTACTTCAAAAGTCTGATTTCTAAAATAGAAATGGCCAGTGTTGTTGCGTTATGCCTCAAGATCATACATTGGTATAACTTTGAGAAACATGCTTATGATATCACCACTGAGTCATAGTTGTGACCTGAGGGTAAAAAGATCTCAGACTCTATCTTCACTCAAATCACTTGAAGAATGATGTGCTACTGAAAGCATGCTGCTGTGTTATAATTAAATAGCTTAACATAAATCCAAACATGTATGTCTGTAATTATAGCTAGCTGCAATGAAATCTTGTGAATAGTTTTTAAAAACCACATTATCCACATTTAGTTTCTTTTTTGATGTATAGCATTAGCAATACTGTATCAAGCAAAATATCCAACTGGAGGCAAAACCTAATTTAAGTGTCACTGAGCTTGACTAACTTTGTGCAAATCCCGATTTTCTAACAACTCCTATTTTTTAGGAATGTAACTGTTGGCATATTTATTATTAATAAAACTATTAAAATACATTTCCCTTGACACACATTATGCATAAGTGTGCTTTCCCCCAATTGCTCCTGGGCAGTTCTGTGGAATAAGTGCAAGCACGAACTCCAAATGATTCCATTGCCAGTTACTTTGTTTATCCTTTCTTTGGGGTAAAAGTGATAACAATTGAACTCAGTCTTAGGAGAAAATAAGTTGCTCTTAACTTGGATGTATTATAAGCTCTATAAACCTTGTCTTGAGTAGAATTAAGATCATCTGTTTATGTATCAGGTAATTCTCTCCAGAAATGAAACAAAATGTTGTCATGAATTCTGACCTCAAGACCTCTTGCAAGTGCATCCAGCAACATGCTCCTGGTCATGATTGAGATCTAAATAAAAATGTGCCAAGTTGCTTTTATAGCTAGATCTACATAAGCAATGAAAAGGCAGCAGTTTTATTCTGGATTTTGTCTAAGTGATGATTTGCAATGTTGAAATTACTGCTTTTACTATGATCAGCCATGAATCTGTACTGATATAGAGACAGTATAATCCCAGTTGCTTTGAAGATAGTTTTCTTTATGTAATAGATTGATAGACACAAGGGATTTCATTCAAAACCAAACTGACATGGCTCATTTCATTTGATTTTTAAAAGCTATTATGTTATGGTATGAACAGTGAAAGATACCATATGGTGCCAGGAGATTTCCAAGCTTATCAAATCTGCCCTGAAAAAGTTAGACAAATTGAAGAACAAAGCACAAACAGCTGGAGTTTGGGCAGAAAATATAGAATATTAAGATTTGAAAATAAGGTTGTGTGAGGCTAAACATGTGGAAATAACATTAATCTGACATCTATTAGATATTGCCATAATAAAGTAACACAGAACAATGCTCTGATTACTTTGTGCTACTCCTGCATTTATCTTCCTCCTGTCATTTCAGAATATTTGTGTGGACAATTTGTGTGTAATCTCAGAAAGTGAGTTGGTAGGTTATCAGGATGTTAATGAAAACTAAAATTGATCATGATCCTGTCACTGAAGAACATCCAGATAAATACAAGAATGGCCTATTAACTATTCAATGGAAGGGGAAAATCTCCACACCTGGCATAACTGAGGAGCTTTAGCACTTGTGAAAAGAGGCTAATGCAGGAAATTCGAGAAGGATCACTTAGCTTGCCATAATTAATTGCAAGACACATCAACCATCTTTCAGAGTACATCCACTTACATGGACCCAAGAAAAACCCACCTACAGGAGCTAACGTTCCCATCTTTTTAACAGTTCCACATGTTCAGCCTGATCCAAAAGGGAAAATGAATGCTCCCCAAATCTGTTAAATCTGGAACATGTCTTCTATCTCCATCCTCTTTAAACCTGGATCATATTCTCTCTCACCTCTTCAGTGAATTTGTTTTTCAGAAACTTAAAATTAACATTGGTGTAAACCTCAGTACCATGTCAGTGTAGCCTGGAACTTACTGCTTACTCCTGCCATCACTATTGGTACAAGGATAAAATACTTGCAAAGGCTGAAAATCTGATATAAAGTTCTGGAACTACATAGCAAATCAGTTTCCTGGTCTGATAGAAGGTCAACAATCTAAAACATTAGTTTTGCTTCCCTTTTAACATATGCTGACTGACCTGCTGTGTGTTTCCAGCATTTTATACTATATCACTAAATTGTTGATTTGGAAACAGTTGATAGGGCAAGCTAGCTTTAGTTGAGCTATATTTCTAGGTGACTCTCCATATTAATGTTGCTCTGACTGCAGTGGAGCAGCTTAGCTCAGGTGCAGCAAACTCTCCTTCTTGGGTGTCCTTTACCTTACCTAGGATAAGGTTTTGCTGCATCCAGTACACTGGTACACACCCACGCACATCCAAAGGCTTGTTGATTGACAAATCCTCTCCAGCTTACTGCGACATCAGCATCAGTAAGCTCCCAAGAACATTGAGTAATTCCACTTGTTTCCATTTCCATTCAAACATATTTCTGTCTTAAAGGCCTAGCCTTGTACTCAGTCACATCATTCAGTATTTAAGATTTTATTGACGTATGGAAAGAAATAAACTAAATTCCAAAGAAGAAACTGATGCATGATTTAAGGCAGAAACAATCTTATTATGTTAGCCAAAGAAAGAACTATGTTTCCAAGTGCAGGATATTAGATAACAGAGAATATCCACAAAAGTTAACTGCAACTCCACTTTGTGTTATCTATAACTATCACCATTCTCATATGATTTTCATCTTTCTCGTTATTCAAACATAGGAATACTGCATGCTGTGAAGTCTAATTGGCTAACTGGTAATGCAAGGGCTGCCCAGCGACACATTATAGAGAACAGTAAATTACTCTAGAGAAGGCAAGGTCAAATTACACAACTCCAGATAAAACCTTGGGGGTGGGTTGTCCTCCAAGGGGCCCAAATCTGGTCACAACTTTGTGTTGCAAATAAACATGACCATGGACTGGATATTACATGTAGATAGGGGAAAAGGGGACATTAAGTAGGACGTGTGCCCAGCCCACTACCTTGCCACCTATCCCCAAGCTGACTCATGACACAGAAAATAGACAGACACCAAAATCAGTAGCCCACCCCTTTCATGTACATAGATAATTCAAAGTGAACAGGCTTGTTCACATAATCACTGCCATTATGACACTGCTATGCCAGAATACTATTGGTGTGGGCAGGTAGGTCAAAATATGGAGCTTTTTTGTACAAGTTATTCAAAGTTTTGGAAGAAATTAGGGTGGGTGGGGCATCATCCTTGACAGATGATCTTTGTGCTTCAGAGGAAATAGCCAGAAAATAGTCATTCCCTCTCTTCCTGTCCACTGTGTACTGTAAAATCCACCTTTTCATCCTTCATCCTCCTTCCTAAGGTCAATACATTTGACTTACTGGGTCCAGGTATCTAAGGGGCTTTCATCCTGGGTTTGGTTACAAACCTGGCAGTGCCCATTACAGAACTCTGGTGCTACTGGGATCGCTGGAGCCATCAGCCACCAATGGGTGCGCATCATTTCTGTGGGGTGGAGCTTGTTTAAGTCGATCAGCAAACCACTTATTTTCTGAATGGGGTTTGGGAATGGGATGGGGGTGTGAGCTGTCCTAATTGTGTTGGGAAAATTAGCACAATTTAACAGAGACTCTATGGGTCACAGAATCATTCAGGACCGAAAAGGCCATTCTACCAGTCAAATTTGCACAGCAAAAAACAAATGCTACTACCTACTCTAGTCCCACATTCCTACACTGAGCCCATAGCCTTGATTATGATGATAAGTGATCATTCAAGTACTTTTTAAAGATTATGAGGTTTCTTATCTCAACCACCTTCTCAAATAACGAATTCCAGACCCTCAGCAATCTCTGGGTGAAAATGTTTTTCCTCAAATTCCCACTAAACATCCTGCCTTTCACCTCGAATTATTCCCTCCATTGTTGATTTGTCAACTAAGGGCAACAGCTGATTTCTATTCACCCTGTCCATGCCCCTTAATCTTATACACCTATATCAGGACCGCCCCTTAACCTTTTCTGCTCCAAACAACCCATGTGTATCCAGCCTCAATTCATGGCTGAAATGCTCCATCCCAGGCAACATCCTTTGGAATCCCCTTTGCCCCCGCCTCCAGTGCAATCACATCCTTTCCAATAGGGTTGTGACCAGAATTGCACATATTACTACAGCTGTCTAACCAAAATTCTGTACAATGCAAAGATGATCTCCCCATCCCTATAATCTATGCCAAAACTGAGAAGGTCAAACATCATGTAAGCCTTCTTAACTACCCTATTAACCTGTCCTACCACCTTCAGTGATCCTGCCACCTTCTAGCACCCAAAGATCCCTCTGTTCCTCTGAACCTCCTAGTTTCTTGCCATTCATTGAGTATTCACTTGTGTTTTTCCTTCTTCCAAAGTGCATCCCATGGATAGCTCATGATATGTGTAAAACTAATCTCAGTCAACCACACCATGTACTCTGTGGAGAAGGTGAGGACTGCAGTTGCTGGAGGTCAGAGTGAAGAGCGTGGTGCTGGAAAAGTACAGCCAGTCAGGCAGCATCCAGGAAGCAGGAGAGTTGACGTTTCGGGCATAAGTTCTTCATCAGGAATTAGGCTTGTGGGCCAAAGGGCTGAGAGATCAATGTGGATTTCACCAGTTTCTCCATTTCCCCTCGCCCAACTTTATCCCAGTCCCAACCTCCCATCTCGGCACCGCCTTATTTAACAGTCCTACGCGTCCATCTTCTTCCCACCTATCCAATCCACCCTCCTCTCTGACCTTTCGCTTGCACCCCCAATTTCATCTACCTATCGCATTCCTTGCTACTTCCCATCAGACCCACTCCCCTGCCATTTATTTCTCAGTCCCTTGGGTCACGAGCCTCATTCTGCTGCTCCTCATCGATTCTCCTGCTCCTCAGATGCTGCCTGACCAGCTGAGCTTTTCCAGCACCACACTCTTCAATGTGTAGTCTTTGTGCTTGATTGATGTGAAAATGACTCAATTACCCTTATTGTATGTGGGAGTAGAAGTGTTACTAATGACACATACCATTTTTGTCCTCTTTCTATGTAAGTTATTCCCTGCATTATTATTTTTTGTTTTTAATATTACAGCACATTAATTCATTGATCAACATGGATTGTGTACCATCATTTCTGACACCCATAATTTTCTTTGATGTACATAATTTCCAGCAAAGGGAAAGCCTACATTTAATTACACTCAGCCTCATGGTTTTCCTGCAATATTTCAGACTCACTGCACAGTTTGGTGAACTTAAAATATACAGTTTGTACTGTCACATAATGTCCACTAAGTTACCTAACATTATTGGAAATGCTGTTACAATCAGACCCTGTTGAGTTTCCCCAAGTTGTCACAGTTCCAACATTAAGCTCCAAATGAGGAGGGATGAACTGACTCCTCCTATTTATTCATCCATCCTTTGTGTTTATCACAATAAGGTTAATTTGATCCCTTCCCTTGTGGATAATATTTTTCCTGAACCCAAAAGAACTCATGTTTTTAAAGGATCCAATTTCTTCAGTTAATAAAAAGTGAGTTTATTAATTACTAAATGAGATAAGAAATAGCAACAGAACACACAGAGAAGATAATGAAGGGAGGTTTCCAAAATGATAAAAGTGTAAGAAAATACAGACCAGTCTCTGAATTGTTCTCAAGAGTTGACAAGGTGATGTTGCAGCCATTATTGGATAATAGTGGTAGAATTGTCATTGGCAGATGATTCTGAGTTGCTTTGTTTTGCAGTTTGGAAGAAATTCTGTTCTTCTGATTCTTTCAACAGTGACTGAATTACAACATTCAGTGTAAGAAAAGCCTTGTCATTTTGTTTTACCTACACAGTGAGGGCATTTAAAATGGCCATTCTCAAAGCTATGACACTCGCAACACTATTCTGCATACTAAGATGTCTGGCCAATTACACACAAAGACTAGTGTTGCAGCCAGTTTTTAACTTGTTTAAATTCACTTATGAGATGTGGGTGCCATTGGCTAGCCTGGCATTTATTACCTATCACTGGTTTCCTCTGAGAATGTATTGGTGAGCTGCCTTCTTGAATCACTGTGCTATAGGTAGACCCATGTTGCTATTAAACAGGGAGTTCCAGAATTTTAATTCAAAGACTCTGAAGGAATTGAAGGGAATCTGCAGGTGGTGGTGTTCCCTTGTGTCTGCAGCCATTGTCCTTCTGGGTGGAATTGGTTGTGGAGATGGAAGGTGTTGTCGAAGGAACCTCAGAGACTTTCTGCACTTCATCATGTAATAGCACATACTGAGCATTAATGGTGGAGGGAGTCGATGTTTGTTTTTTAAAAATATTCTTGTAATGTAAACTAACTGTCTCCATGAGTGACTTTCTACTGGAAGCCATCTGATAGCCACCCCTCTCATTATCTCTTCTTGTTAAGTCTCGAAGTTCAAATTTCCCTGACATTATGCCAGTGTGATATCCCATATATGTTGCACAGTCGCTGAGTTTACATCTGAAGGTTGATTTTTCTGTAACAGTCATCTTTTTTTAGATTAATTCAAAAATCTGATTTTAAAATAAGCAATTAGATAAATACTTCTGGGTTCAGACCCATCATCACTCAGTTATGCAAACTAATATCCAAGTTTTCAGAGTAAATTTCTATGTTAACAGTGACATGTTGAAGCAAGTTATTTTCATTGTTAGCACATAGCCAGAAATGAAAAAAATATTTTAAGAGAGTCATAGAATCCTAAAATGATAGAGCACAGCAGAAGTCCATTTTGCCCATCATATTTATGCAGAACTTTGGCAAGAGCTGTGTGATTAGTCTCTCTCTACTGCTCTTTCCCCATAGCCCATTTTTCTTTCTTTTAACTATTTATCCAATTCCTTTTTTTGAAATTATTATCAAATCTGTTTCCACCATCCATTGAAGCAGTGTATTCCTGATCATGTCAATCACGTGTAAAAGTTAGAAACTCCCATTACCTCTGGTTTTTCTGCCAATTACTGCCATTTGGACCCAGGGTCTGTTTCCATGCTGTATATCTCTATGACTCTATGAGTACATGTGTCTCACCCACCTTTCCTCTCCCCCTCCCTTGCCAGCTGCTCTAATCTATGGGTTTATGCAAAGACTGTAAAGCTCACCTGTAATTTTCTAATTTGTGCTGCCTGGATGCAAAATGTGGTCTCCAATGTTTTTTGCTTTGTGGATTGTGGTGTAGTCAATGAATGTGTAACAAACAAACAAACAATTGTAAAAATGCAATCAAGTCAATAATGAATACAAGAAATACCATATGCCATTAAGCCTTCACAATTAAATGGTGCAATTTTAAATTTCTATATTTTATATACAATTTAAAATGTATGTGGAACTGTTAATGCTGTACTTGTTAAAACATAACTAGCAGCTGTTCATGACTAATTTTCTTCCATATTAAATCATAATTCCACTGGAGTTAATTAATGGTTTAAATGAACAGTTCATAGTTCAGTGAGATAAATATCAGCATGTACAGTATCACAGATTTCCATCGAGAAACATTACAACTAATTGCGCTACTAAATACCACATACTAATAATTTCAGGACAACAATTTCAATGGCATTTCCTTCCTGTACTTATGAGCCATGATCTCACAATATTGCAATCACCTTTTTTATTGCGCATCGCAGATGATATGCTATATTCCAAATAGTCATTCAAGCCAACCCAACAGTTACTAGACCCATGCAAGATTGTGAGTATTTGAAACATGAAAAGATGTTTAGGAACAGAAGTGGGAGTTCTGCTCGCACAGAAGTTTTTTGGAGATGAATAGATCAATATTTAAATTTGCCAGTACACTGAGGCACTGCATTTCCAAAGCAGTCAGTATGCACGGGGCTTTGAGATGAACCACAATAATAAAAAAGTAAATAAATTATATCTTATTATTAATAATATCTGCTATGTAATATAGACTACTGTGCAATTTGATTCTTTAATAATTAACAAAGGCGAAGGATAAAGCCCATCAGAGCAGGATATCTGACCGGGTAATGAAACAATGGAAGAGGGGTAAAATAAGAAGCACTGGTTAATGCGGATTGGTGACGAAACCAAGAATTGAGGAGGGGTGAGGTGTTCCCCAATTTTAAGATTCTACAAACTGTTATAAAGCAGATCTACATAAGAACAAAACAACTAGGAGCAGGAGTAGGCAATTCAGCCACCCGAGCCTGTTCTGCCATTTTACATGAACATGGCTGGTCTCAGCTTGACCACAACTCTACTTTCCTGTTCACTCTTCATAACCCTTCAGACAATTACTAATTTAACAATCTGTCTATCTCCTCCTTGAATTTTCTCAATGTCGCAGCATCCACCATACTCTGGGGTAGTGAATTCCACAGATGCATGACAATTTGAGAGCAGTAATTTCTCCGCATCTCTTTTTAATTCTGCAACGCCTTATCCTAAAACCATGAGCTTTCATTCTACATTGCTCCACATGAGATACTAGCCTCTCTACATTTATTTTGTCAGTTCCTTTTGCATATGATATATGATGGGCACTATGACCAATTTTCCATGGCCAATCCACCTAACCTGCACGAGTCCAACGATGTGCAGGGTAGCTGGATTGGCCATGCTAAATTGACCATAGTGCCCAGGGATCTGCAGGCTAGATGGATTAGCTATGAGACATTCAGGGTTATGAGGGAGAGGGGCAGATCTGGGTGGGATGCTTTTTGGAGGGTAGCTGTGGAAATTGATGGGCCAAATGACCAGCTTCCACACTGTAAGGATTCTATGATTCTTGGATTCTATTCTATACCTCAATTAGACCTCCTCTCATTTTCTAAACTCCAGAGATTATAAGCCTAAACTGTTCAATTTCTCTTCATAAAACAAACACCTCATCTCTAGAATCAATTGAGAGAATCCCCTCTGGACTGCATCTAAGGTAACTACAGCACTCAAGTGAGGCAGCCAAAAGTGAATGCAATATTCCAGGTCCAGTCTCACAAATACCTTGTATAGTTGCAGCAACATTTCTCGATGACTCTATTCCTTTAGCAATGAGTTCCCTTCACTCCCTATCAGCACTGTGGGTCAACCCACAGCAGATGGACTGCAGCTGTTCAAGAAGGCAGCTCACCATCACCTTCTCAATGGGAACTATAAACAGGCAATAAATGCTGTCCAGCCAACAACACCCACATCCTATAAATGAATATTTTAAAAATGCACAATTCCATTTGTCTTCTTTATTACTGCACACTAGTTTTCTGCAATTCCTACATAAGGCCAACCAGTTCCCTCTGCACTGAAGCACTTTGAAGTTTCTCTCCATTTAGATAATAAGTTCCCATTCCATTCATCCGACTAAAATGGATAATCTCACACTTAATCATATTAAATTTCCTCTGCCAAATTTTGGCCCATTCACTTAACCTAACAATATCCATTTGTAAATTTCTTATTTCTTCAATGCAACTTGCTTTCCCACTTATTTTAGTGTCATCTGCAAATTTGGCTACAGTGCTTTCTACCCTTGCATCTAAGTCACTGATATAGATTGTAAATAGCTGGAATCTGAAGACTAAACCCTGTGGCAGCCCACTAGCTATACCTTGTCTACCACAAAAAGACTCATTTGTCCTGACTCCTGCTATCTGTTGATTAGTCAATCCTCTATTCAAGGTAATAAATTAATTACCCCTACCTAACCCTTTATTTATCAATAAAAGTGTCACAATCTTCCAGCCTTTGCAATATGGTATGCTTTATTCTTTGTATTTCTATTATCTTTAACTTCCTTGCTTAGCCAAGTCGACAAAATAGGAGATAGGTATGTGGCAAATGAAAGTTATGAGAGCCTTATTGTTTTGATACTAAACTTGAAATCAAGAGGATTATGAATGGATTCTTCTTAGCACAAGGTACCTGATGATGGGAATGGAAATGCCTAGCAAATCCACTTGGCAACTGACAGCTCGCCAGGTCCAAGTACATGCTGATTTGACATCATCTGGTAGAATAGGCAGTAAGGTACTATTTTGCTTTTATCTCACAGCTCGAGGCTCTGGATGCTATATTTTAATCGTACCCAGGTAGGCATTCACTCACTACCACCCAGCAGCATCATTCAGAGCAAGTATGAGGAGTTTGTATCCTATATTTGCTGGTGCTTAAATGTGGACACTTTATGAGGAGGTCAAGGGATCTGTAGGTGGCTCATGCTTGTTAGAATCTAAATGGAATGAGAATGTCATTCTATATAGTGTCATCACTCTTTCCCTACCTTAGAGGTCAATAACACTCAAATGTGAAGCATCTTTGTAGTAGCCACCATGAATATGGCATGGGTCTTTTTAAGTCCTGTTGGATGACATCAATTTTGAAGGCTTGTGGTAAACTAAACTCATTTCAAAATTTTTGGAAATGTCCGAGGAGATTACTTTAAAAAGGGCCAATTGAAAGGTCAATGTGGACGCTGGAGTCTTTTAAAGATAGAAATCACAGGACTGGAAGTGAATGCTTGCTTTGCTGTAGATCCTGCTTAGGCTATTGGAAGTTAAAATTTCTTGTTTTGCCTTCTCTTTAGTTGGGAGACAAAATAACAATGCGGAAGGGCTGCCCAGCTGATGACTTCATTACGAAAGAAAGCCATCTTGTTGAGTTCAGGGTGAAACTCAATTTGTTCTCCTGAAAGAATAATGATTGCCGGAACCTCTCAATGTCATATTTCTTAGGCAAACTGTGGTTGCAAAGATTCCACAGACAACCATGCATGATCAGAGACTTGAGGAGAAAGTGAGGTCTGCAGATGCTGGAGATCAGAGATGGAAATGTGTTGCTGGAAAAGCGCAGCAGGTCAGGCAGCATCTAGGGAACAGGAGAATCGACGTTTCGGGCATTAGCCCTTCTTCAGGAATGAGGAAAGTTGGTCCAGCAGGCTAAGATAAAAGATAGGGAGGAGGGACTTGGAGGAGGGGCGTCGGAAATGTGATAGGTGGAAAGAGGACAAGGTGAGGGTGATAGGTCAGACTGGGGTGGGGGAGGAGAGGTCGGGAAGAAGATTGCAGGTTAGGAAGGCGGTGCTGAATTCAAATTCAGCACCGCCTTCCTAACCTGCAATCTTCTTCCCCACCTCTCCGCCCCCACCCCA
>NC_057725.1:35488536-35506211 GCF_004010195.1 Chiloscyllium plagiosum
GTTGTATGTATTTTGAACTGGTCCTCCTGGGAGCAGATGCGGCGGAGTCGAAGGAATTGGGGGAATGGGATGGCGTTTTTACAGGGGGCAGGATGGGAGGAGGTGTAGTCTAGGTAGCTGTGGGAGTCGGTTGGTTTGTAGTAGATGTCCGTGTTGATTCGGTCGCCTGAGGTAGAAACAGAAAGGTCTAGGAAGGGGAGGGAGGAGTCCGAGACTGTCCAGGTGAATTTGAGGTCGGGGTGGAAGGTGTTAGTGTAGTGGATGAACTGTTCAACCTCCTCGTGGGAGCACGAGGTAGCGCCGATACAGTCATCAATGTCGCGAAGGAAAAGATGGGGGGTGTGGCCAGTGTAGTTGCGGAAGATGGATTGTTCCACATACCCTACGAAGAGGCAGGCATAGCTGGGGCCCATGCGGGTGCCCATGGCTACTCCTTTTGTTTGGAGGAAGTGGGAGGATTGGAAGGAGAAGTTGTTCAGGGTGAGGACCAGTTCGGTCAGTCGAAGGAGGGTGTCGGTGGAAGGGTACTGGGTGGTACGGCGGGAAAGGAAGAAGCGGAGTGCTTTGAGTCCTTCGTGATGGGGGATGGAGGTGTACAGGGACTGGTTGTCCATGGTGAAAATAAGGCGTTGGGGACTGGGGAAGCGAAAATCATGGAGCAGGTGGAGGGCGTGGGTGGTGTCCCGAACGTAGGTGGGGAGTTCTTGGACTAAGGGTGTCAGGACCGTGTCGAGGTATGCCGAGATGAGTTCGGTTGGGCAGGAGCAGGCTGAGACGATGGGTCGTCCGGGGCAGTCAGGTTTGTGGATTTTGGGCAGGAGGTAGAAGCGGGAGGTGCGGGGTTGTGGGACTATGAGGTTGGAGGCGGTGGATGGGAGATCCCCCGAGGTGATGAGGTTATGGACGGTCTGGGAGATGATGGTTTGGTGGTGGGGGGGTGGGGTCATGGTCAAGGCGGCAGTAGGAGGAGGTATCTGCGAGCTGGCGTTTGGCCTCAGCGGTGTAGAGGTCGGTGCGCCAAACTACTACCGCGCCTCCCTTGTCTGCTGGTTTGATAGTGAGGTTTCTGCGAGCTGGCGTTTGGCCTCAGCGGTGTAGAGGTCGGTGCGCCAAACTAGCCTCAGCGGTGTAGAGGTCGGTGCGCCAAACTAGCCTCAGCGGTGATCAGAGACTTGACCATGCATACTAGAGCATCAGAGTGACAGATTTCAGAACATTCTATGCTTTATTCTTTTGCCTTCAAGAATAACATTAAAGATCTTTTTATTTTCAGAAAGAAAGAGAAATCTTCTCTCTTCCTGAAGATTGTATGCGAGAGTGTATGTGTGTATGCTTGTTTGGCTTGCATTTTTGGGGCTAAAGTGATACTTATTTATATTTCTACATTACCAACTGTGTATGATAATTATTTATTGAATCTTCACTAAATAAGTTTAATAACATATCAATAATTGCGTTTTTTAAAAACCTAGCTGTTAGATCTTTTTTACTTTCAGCCAGACAAGTTATTTAATTGGCGTTCTTGGTCTGGTAAAAATGATCTTTATTTTATCTTGAAACCTGTGGAGTAGTGGGACGATAGCAATAGTATTATCCTCCAACCTCAGCTGTAACAATATATCTTTACCATCACTAGTCTATCCTCAGCCCACCAGAACTTCTTGTTTCCTTTGACTGCCATGTCATCCCTGACCCTCCATTATCTTTGACTGTTTGCTCTTGATTTGGCAGACATCATCGTATATACACGTGATCTCCCACCATTATATTTTACTAATTCTGTAGTCTTCTTCCAAATCCACCAAGGAGATTACCTCAACTGCTGTATTCCATCTTCAACCAGTTGCAAATCTGAAGGTACGCGTTTCTCATTTTCTCTATACTTAACGACAAAAGGTATATTTAAACTTTAGTGAATTTTTAATTTAATCATTATGCTTGTCATAATATATTAAACACTGGCTCCACCCACTTGCTCTCAGGAAACATATCCACTTTCATTCTGCTACCAACTTAATAACTGCATCCCATCATCAAAAAGCTGGCAAGCGTGCCTCGATTGCCATGCCTGGGAACTTTACGTGATTCTACCGCATCAGAGAAAATCACAATTATAGCCAAGTATGAAATTGAGGACGAAAATTCATGGCTTAGTAGCAGAAGAACAACCCTGACAGTGCCTGGATTGTGATCAAAATTTTAATCACTTATGAAATCCACCATGCCTACCATGGCCTGCATGTGACTTGAGTCATGGATTATATTGTTAACTCTTACAGCTCTCTAAAGTTCAATAATAATAATAATAATAATAATTATGGTAAGAAAATTGAGAGAACCAATGTACCATGAATTGAAACAAAATAAGACTTTTTCAGCCTCAACCTGCTAACCTAGTAATTTTTTCCTGTTACCTTAGGTCTAGCACCCATATTGGCTGAGACTAAGCAAATTACAAAATGTTCATTAACACTCACCCATTTTATTCTTTGTAATCTCATTTGCAGTAAATGAGACAGAGAAAGACGATTATAATGAGATTGAAGAGCTGAAGGACTCATCAACTATTCTCATGACCATGATGATGAGGAAGAGAAGAAAGAAGATGGAGTACACACTGTTTTGGGAACAACTCCTGTCGCATTTTCTTGGGTGACAAACCTTTCAATATTAGTTCCTGTTTTATATAAAATTCACCCTGACGGAGAGGCTCTTAGCCAGGACATAGTTTGTGATTCACAGAGAATGGAAAACCCGGAGAAAGGAGGGAGGAAACAAATTTAAAGCAATCAATTGTTTATGAAGGATATTTAAAAATCTCATCAGCTGAAACAACACAAATCACATTTTCCTCAGACATTTTGTTACTGCTAAATCAGCCTTTCTGAATTTTCCCAATGCACTGCATTGTAATTTGGATGAAATGCATCTTTGATGGTTGCACAGAATGGATATTCATTAATCAGCCACTCTTTACATGCCTATTGACTTACTGACAGACTATCAAGGAGATCAAGTCATCTGGCTAACCTTCAGATCAGTTCAATGTTGTGCAGGCTGGGGATAATCAGCCAGAGAAAAAAATCTAACCTTTTAAAAATGGGATAAAGGTGCAATATCTAAAATCCAATATGCTTGGGAGTGAACGCCTGACAGGTTTCCCAAGTTTCAAATGTCCAATCAGAGTGACCTGCTTTGTTTCCAGGCAATAGGTCAGTCAAAGTGAGTTCAATCTATCAGGTTTATATTCAGTTCCCATTCAATAATGATCATCAGTTAGTAGTTGAAAATGTCTAGCTTTTTACATGCGCTGAGGACATGTTGTCAATCAGAATCGGATAGCGGGAACGAGTAATAGTAAAGCTTCTTGTGCTTTAAGCAGAACCAATCCAGAGAGAGCATGCCACTTCAGGAATGACCAGTTATTCAAACTGTTTCACTCAAATTGATTTATTATTTTCTTTGCCAATAGTTATTGTTGAATATCTCTTCAAAGTAACCTGATATAGTACAGCATGTCATTCATCAACCTCTCAGCTCCTGTTCAAGTCTGGGCAATTATTTTCCAAGCAGGCAAGAAACAGCGTGCAATGGTTCAAAAATAATAAGTTCACTGTTACAAGAATGCCAGGTTTTTAGACAATTCTGATTTTGGCATATGCGTTTTGGGTATTATGCCTATACATTACCTAAATTGTTCTAAAACATACTTCCATAGACAATTTATTTGCATGGTTGCTTTTGGAATGTTGTATAATTGATCAACTATGTAGGAACTAGTCAATTGATCACCAGAGAACAGATTGAAAATAGATTCACAGTGAAAGCAAAAAACGAAATAAAATATTAACATTCACAGCTTTTCAGTAATGTCTTTATTAATATCTGAGAAAGACAGACACATTGTCATTTACTTGTAGTACCAGAAATAATGCAACAACAAAAAACTCGTCAGTGTAAGAACACCGTTATTGAGAAACATTCTGTTTTTTTCCAAAACAAAGACAGAAATTACTGGAAAAACTCAGCAGGTCTAGCTGTGGGCTTTCATTTCACAGATACTGTTTGACCTGCTGAGTTTCTCCAGCAATTTCAGCTTTTGTTTCAGATTTCCAGCATCTACAGATCTTTGTTTCTTTTTTCAAATGTTTTGGTTTTATCAACTTCAAAACATAGATTTTGTTAACATTTAAAGAGCAGAAACAAGGGCAGATGCCAAATTACCCTTCTGGAAATCATTTCAAGTTCTGGAAAAAAAATGACTTGAATAAAATAGACACTTGTATTATTCCCCTTCCAGCAGGCACAGTGGAAGAAAATATAAATAGAAACACAATGAAACTACAATGCCACTTAACAACAAAACTGAACCCATTGTTGAGGGTAATGACTGTAGTGTAAAGGAACATAATTGCTAATTTTCAAATTTATCATTTTAGAAGCTGCACCTGTCTGGGACTGAAACAATTAAACAGTCAGCGTGTATGAAACCCAGCTGTGTTTCAGACACTGCTAGTTTTTAGAAACTATATTTTAACATAGTAACTTGATTTTGATTTTCACCTGTGCCGTGCATGTTCACCTATTCAAGTAGTGCTATTTTAAAAGATGAGGCCCTCTCTTTCATAGTCTGTTCCCTTGTACTGTGCACTAACCATGAGTGATCTACTCTTGCTCTCCACAGATACTGCAAAGCCTGTCCTTGATATAGGCCTTAATGCAAGGTGTCAATGTGATACTGGTAATTTTAGTCCAATTTCTCCCTTACAGCCTATCAGAGGGGCTTACTTCTGTTTCACATTTCGTTGTGGCACCTAAGCTAAGAGTTACTGAGAACTAAACCAACCTAGAGCACAATACAGTATATAAAATGGTGCTTCAACTGGCTGTGGTACTATCCCATGCAAACTTCAAGTTTCTCCATTTCATATTTTTCAGAAAAACTACACTTATACCAGACCCAACGCCATTAAACAATATCTGATTATTCAATAGCAAGTGCAAAGTACACTCAAAAATATGTTTATGCTCCACATTGTAACAAAATATTGTTTTTTTTAATTATTGCACAGAATTTGAAAGATCTCCTTGTGTTTCACTCAAAACAAACCAAAATAATATATGATCTAAATATATTCATTTAAAAGGACATTTTGAATAGATCTTTTGCGACATGGATGGAAATTTTAATCTTCTGACTCATCAGGACTGAGGGGCCCAGGAATGAGTGGGAAATCAGAAATGCCTGCACGCTGTGTAGTTTTAAATAACCTCAACACTGTTCTTTGGAGAGTGGGGAGGTATTGCTGAATTTGGAAAATCATCTTCCCAGAAGGAGTTCAACTATGCAGGGTTCTTGAAGGGATGGTTCTGCTAGTAATGAGAGTTGGAAATTGAAGACCTGAGAAAATAGAGTCTGGTACTTCAGTGGGGGAATTTGAAGACCAGAAATCACAGAGAGAAGATCAGGAGGAGAAGAGAGGCTGTTTTGTGCAATTGTTATTCAGAGATGAGAGGTTTTGGGATGACCAGAAAGTTTTGGGGGCAAGCATTTGAACACACTTAGGAAGGTACGATACGTGCTGGATCCAGTAACTTAGTCAAAATTTACTTATATCCTGAATCCAGCAATTTTCCCTTTGACCGACAGGTGGCCCATGATCCAGCCAGAACTCACATTTAAAGTAGTGAAACAATATGAGGCATAACACTTCATTATGATATTTGAATTGCTAACTACACCCTGGAAATGGGTTAGATGCCTGTCCACCCAACACGTCTCGGTCCAGACCAGAAGTGGAGTGTTAAGACTGTGATTTATACTTTTAACACATATCCTGAACTGGATAACCTACTATTTGAATTACAATTCTCTCCATAATATAAGCATTTGTGGTTAGTGATCTAGGTTTGTATCAGAAAAATATGTTGTATTAATTAATTTTAAAAAATCTTTGGAAACTCAGAATAAATAAATAAATAAATAAATAATGGCTGTTATTTGTCCACAATATGTAAAGACGGTTTGCAGAACATTTTCCTTTCCTATTGACTTAAAGCTCCATCAAGGACATATGCTGGTAAAATATTAAACTCCATACATGCTATAGTTAGATCACTGGGATCACAAACAACGAGCACTATCACAAAAGTTATTACAAAAAGTTATCACAAAAAATATTCATATTTTAAGTGGAAAAAATTTTGCAGCCATATACAGAGTGATTAAAATGTATTTAAACATTGTTTGTTAGCACATACATAGACAAGATCACCCAATGTGTCTTCTAACCTAGTGTCCCTGATATAATTCCAAGCTCACTTCAGTCTCTCTGATATCTTAACTGTTGGACTCATTCCAGTTTGTTGGATGTAATTGCTACTTGATACATCCCAGTCTCTCAGATATGTACAGTTCTATATAACATGGTCTCTTCCGTAAAAATAAGGTTGCACTGAGAAGACTGTATTCCCTTCCTCCATGATGAGATAATTAGGTGAGAGATTGAGGGCTGGGGACCTGCCACTCTCCTGTCTCCATTTCAATTTAATTCATGGAAAAATATACATGAATATCCTTCCTGCTCTGCTGCCAATTGAGACAGTTAAGCAGTAATTAATGCCCAATTAAGGGTCCAGTCATGGTAGTTGGGAAAGTTCAATGGGAGGGGAGCAAAACAAACAAACATGTAGGTGGTTTGTGGCCTCCCAGGAGCAGGCTGGGTTAGGCATGGGGTTAGAATGTGGAGGGGTGTGGGATGGTTGGTGTGAGGTGTGGAGGAGGGGTGGGTATGGGTGAGATTGTGTGGGGATGGTAGTGTCAGATTGAGGGATCTAGAATTAGGAATAGAGTGGGCTTCCTGAGAGCTATGCCTCTGCTCTTGCTGTCTATTTCATAGAATGGTAGAATCACAACAGTGCAGACTGAGGCCATTTGGCCCATTGCGTCTGCAGTGATCTTCCAAAGAGCATCACACCCGCATCTGACCTTATCCCATAGCCCCACAAGGAGAACATGTGTACTGCATACAGACTGTAACCCGAGGCTGGGATTGAACTTGGCCCCCTTGGCATTCTGAGGCAGCAGTGCTAAGCACTGTGCTGCCCTCACCCGTACCTTTCAACTTCCATACTGTGAAATCCTTTCCTCTATCACTCAGCTCTGGCCTGGCTTGCTTATTCATCCCGATTCTGGGGGATGCTATTCCAGCAGTCGCCTTGGTGGTGCTACTGAGTGAATGTGCTCACACACAATTAGAGATTGGCTGCTCCCCATTGGTGGAACATTGTGTTCTCAGGATCTTTAATCCCCAAAAAGCCTGACAGTGACCCGTTAATTTCCTGTTTGGCTCGTTTCCCAAAGGAGACAACACGAGTTTCCTGTTGACTCACTTACCAATGGTCGAGACTATAAAATTCCTCTTTCTCTTTATAAGTACTGTTGTGATTGCCCCATTATCACAGCTATAGTTTGATCTAGCTTTCTCTTGTCTCTCATACATAGTTAGTGCTAAAATTACTCGTCTGTTGAGTTGACACTATTAAACAATGTTTAGTCTTTCTAACATAGTAAGCATTGGGATTCCTATGATCATTTTGATAGTTACTGTTAGAATTGTCTATCTCTCAATATGGTATTGGACATAATCTCTCTGGATAGGTGCTGCTGGCCAACTTAATAGTCAGACATCAGAGAGACAGAAGGTTTTAAAGATTATTATAGTAATGTTTGGTAGCACATGGAATAATTCACTAGAAACATTAGTGGAAGCAAAATCATATTAGCTTGAAAAGGGAAGTAAGTAGAACTTTAATAGAGTGAAAAATAGAGGAGCAGAACAGAGAAAAATGGGAAGTCCATCTAGAGAGGACAAGTGGGAGAAGCCAAACCATTATACATATTCGCATGGGCAGTGGGACCCTGATTATGAAAGGAATTTCTCCAGACAACACTGAGAAGCCACAATAACACAACTATAATTGGAGTAATTGGTCAGCTGAAGAGCCATGGTTATGTGACAAGCCAGCTAACGTTTTGTATGTTTAAGCATCTCTTTTCCGCATACACCAACACAAGTATATGAAGACATGGACAAAACAAAATTGTTGTGTGGATCTTTCTCTCCAGATAGCTTACAAGTTTTGAATGCTGACAGCATTTTTGATTCTCCATGAGCTTGAGATCTTAACAAAAGAAAGAGCTTGACTGGGCAACTACAATCTTCTTACAAATGGATAATTAATCCATTTACATCTTTAAAACAGGGAGAAAGTGAGAACTGCAGATGCTGGAGATCAGAGTCGAGCAGTGTGGTGTTGGTAAAGCACAGTCGGTCAGGCAGCATCTGAGGAGCAGGAGAGTCGACGTTCTGAGCATAAGCTCTTCACCTGGAATGGAGGGGGTGGTGGTGGCCCAAGGGGGCTGTGAAATAAATGGGAGGGGGTGGGTGAGAGGAACATTGCTGGCAATACCTCCTCCCACTCCTGTAAAAACTCTATCTTTTATTCCCAGTTCTCCTGCCTCCGCCGCATATGCTCTCAGGAGGACCAATTCCACCATACAATATCCCAGGTGGCCTCCTTCTTCAAAGACCGCAATTTCCCCTCTCATGTGGTCAATGATTCCCTCCAGTGCATCTCCTCCATTTCTCGCATCACCACCCTTGAACCCCACCCCTTCACTCGCAACAAGGACAGAACCCCCACTGGTCCTCACCTTCCACCTCACCAAATTCCAGATACATCACATCATCCTCCACCATTTCCGCCACCTACAAACAGACCCCACCACCAGGGATATATTTCCCTCCCCACCCCTATCTGGATTCCATATACACCATTCTCTCCGCGACTCCCTTATTAGGTCCACACCCCTATCCAGCCGACTCTCCACTCCCGGCACCTTCCTCTGCCACCACAAGAGGTGTAAAACCTGTGCTCTCACCACCCTCCTTACCTCTGTCCAAGGGCCTAAAAGATCCTTCCACATCTGACAGAGATTTACTTGTACTTCCACACATGTCATCTGCTGTGTCTGTTGCTCTCAATGTGGTCTCCTCTACATTGGGGAGACAGGACGGCAACTTGTGAAACATTTCAGGGATCATCTCTGGGACAAATGCACTAAACAACCCCACCACCCAGTGGCCAAACACTTTAACTTCCTCTCCCACTCCACTAAGGATATGCAAATCCTGGGCCTCCTCCACTGCCAAACTCTAGCCACCCAGTGCCTGAAGGAAGAATGCCTCATCTTCCATGTTGGGACCCTCCAACCACACAGGATCAATGTGGATTTAATCAGTTTCCTCATTTCCTCTTCCCCCACCTTATCCCAGATCCAACCTTCCAACTCAGCTCCGCCCTCTTGAACTGTCTTACCGGTCCATCTTCCTTCCCACCTATCACCTTCACCCCCATCTTCACCTACCTATCGCCTTCCCAGCTACATTCCCCCCAACCCCACCCACTCCCTTTTATCTCTCAGCCCCCTTGGGCCATCCCACCCCCATTCTTGATGAAGAGCTTATGCTCGAAACGTCGACACTCCTGCTTCTCCATTGCTGCCTGACCTGCTGTGCTTTTCCAGCACCACACTCTTCGACATCTTTAAAACACCTTGGTGCTGAACTGAGGAGAACCACCAAGTTAAACCAATGTCACAAAAGTGCAAAATCCATCTATTTTACTGAACTTAATCTATTCTCCTTCTCTGGAATCTATTTTGCACTTGTTCAATTTCAAGTGTCTATGAGGAAAGTCAAAATGTTTTTATTATTTGTCTCAGACAGGATTAATTATAATAAAACTTTTTTTTCTCTTAAAAATGTCTGCTTGGGTGTTTTTATAATCAAATATAAGCTGTTGAACACTGACTGAATTGGTAAGCATAACCTTTTTAAACAAAACATCTGCTGAGGTCAAACAGATTGAGAAAGAGGAAAGCACTCACTCTTCCTCATGAGATCATAGCAAAGTTAACATGGAGACTCTGGGTCAAATTACACTTTCAGAATTGGTTTTTAAGTAAATATTTCCAAATATATTGGATTGTAACTTTACTGCAAGGGAGTTCCTGCAATTTTTAATTTTGTGATCCACTCTCAATCATTTTATTATCAAGAATAACTATGCTAAAATAAAGCTTGACATTTAAGCATGTACTTGCTTGCCAAGTCTTTGGCTACATTAACTTTTGCCTAGCACATCAGTTTCAGCTAATTGTTGATAGAAAAATATACTGGTTGCCAGAAAATATAAATCCTTTGAGTTAGTACTGCTGCCAAATAACTATTATCCCCATGCCCCAAATCTTCAACCTCCAAGATCTTGCAGAGTTCTTTTATAGGCACATTTTCAGCAAACTTTCAAATTAGTTTCATTGTTATGGAACAGAAGTCCTTCAAATAGTATACAGATTGGAATCGTTCATTGCGACATATGAAGCGAAGGACTAACTAATTCATATTCCCTCACTGAAGGAACGAGATAAGAGACAGCATGTAATTTTTTCAGTAGGGATAGGGGAAAAGCATTCTATGTGAACTTGTTCTTTATTTTCCAAGGGTGTATTTTTTTAAAAAACTTTTAGTTGTTGTTCATTCGAAATGCAGTCAATTCTCAACATGGAAATGTGTTATTACTGCGTGTTATGGACCAGGCCAGACCCCCTCAAAACATTTCAAGCCCCTACCTTTCCTAATTGTTTTAAGCAGGTGTATAGTGGATATTCCAGGAGTGATTCAGCTAGCCCAAACACTTAGCTTTGAACAAAACAAGCAATTTATTTACCGACTACTGAATGAGGCATGAACAAAAGAGAACTAAATTTAGCATAACTTAACCTATCTGAAAACCCAATCGACATGAAAACACAACTTAACAAAGAACTGTTCCAGTTTTCCGTAACATCCCATAACACCCTTTGGCAAGAAGGTAAATTCAAACACAGGAGAGAGATTGCAGAGAGAGAGGATCAACATGGAACTATTTCTTTGGGTCCAGCAGCTCCTTTGGGTTCCCTGTTAGAACCTTGACCAGCTGCTTCAAACAGACAGCTTGCTAAAACCAAACCAAACCCCTGAATTGGCCATTCCCCTTTCATTGTATAAGTATTTTAAAAAAAACTTAAAAGCTTTTTCAAGTAAGTATTTCCGGACAAATCAGAACCTCTGCCTTTATGACCTCTGTCATAAAAAAACTTCCCTCCCATTTATCTCTCAGCTCTCTTGAGTCACTTCCCCCAATCCTGAATAAGAATAATCTTTTTAAAGGAGCAGCAATGTCACATGTGATAGGATCCTAGACCGGGAAACAGTGCAGAAAGAAACATTTCTTAAAAGGATCTGTGGAATCTTCAGAATTTTTGAAAATAAGTTCCTGAAGAGTTATAAACCTACTAATTGTAGTTTTCTTTGATTAAAAAGAAATCCTTATCCAGATGACATTGCGACTTAACTTGGAGACAATATCAATATGATGGAAGTTAGATACAAAACCGTGTGGGCTAGGAAACTTAAAGGACAGGCAAACATTGAGGAGCTGGAGGCTGAGAGAAAGCGGACACACAGCCTCAGAGGAAAACAGACAAATCACTCTCAGAAAGAGGTCCACTTTTTTTCCTTTAACTGCAAACTAGTCCACACCGACTTGGGCGGCACGGTGGCACAGTGGTTAGCACTGCTGCCTCACAGCGGCAGAGACCCAGGTTCAATTGCCGCCTCAGGTAATTGTCTGTGTGGAGTTTGCACATTGTCTGCGTAGATTTCCTCCCACAGTCCAAAGATGTGTCAGTTCGGTGATTTGGCCATGCTAAATTGCCCACAGTGTTAGGTGTAGGGGAATGGGTCTGGGTGGATTGCTCTTTGGAGGGTCAGTGTGGACTTGTTTCCAAAGGGCCTGTTTCCACACTGTAAGTAATCAAAAAAAAGGAGCTGTTGACAGTAATTATGTAACTTCTAAAGAATAAAGTTTTGAAGACAATGGGTTAATTTTTAACTGCGCCTCCTGGGTGAAGACCTGGCAGAGTAAATCATCCACCCAATAATGGAAGTTGAAAATTATCGCAGTATCTTTTCCTGAAGAGTCTTGTTTACTCCAGACTCACCAAAATTGCCTGAAACTTGGAAAGCAGTGTGAATAGCTCAGAGACACAAAATAGTTGGGTGTTTCTCAGAAGCAGCAAAACTATTAGAGTGTTATTAGTTGGCCCATTGAACATTTTCTCTCAAAGGGCCATTAGTATATTGAATTATCTTCCCCAGAAGGTAGTGGAGACTGAGTCATTGAATTTATTCAAGGCTGAGTTATATAGACTTTTCATAGTGAAGGAAATTCATGACTATGGACTCAGAGAAAAAAACCAGATCAGCTATGTTCTTTTTGAATAAGGGAGCATTTAACGGAACAAATCAACTGCTACTCTTCCCATATTCCTCAAAGGAAAGCAGGAAAACTGTTATTGGGACTGCTGTAGTCTGACAGAGAGAGAGCTTAGAGTAACACATGAGCTAAGAATGAGGTAACTAGAAATGTTGAAGGATTTATGTTTTACCTGAGCACCTCTCAGTGGGTGAACAAATCATCCACCTGCCAATGGAAATTGAAAATTATCCCAGTAAATTTTCCTGAATAATTTTGTTTACCTCAGGGCCCAAAATCTTCCTTATGTGTGAAGGATAGTGACATTGGACATCCACACTCTCTTAATAGGGAATGATTTGATTGAATATAGTGCAGCCAAGGAATGTTCATTCCAAGCATATAAATGCAAAGTCAGTTTCTGGTCATCATGGATTACATTTTAGTCCACTGGGAAGTGAAGTAAGGAAACAAAATTTTCCACATATTTCAAATAAGTTTTGTTGATGTCTTAGTGCAGAAATGTTCAGTGTGATTATGGTAGAATGAGATTTGACTGGAGGCACATCCTTTGAGAATGTTCAACAGTATGAAACATTGCAGCACTTTCCATTGATGTTTCCTTGTAAAATTTATAATAGCATTTGCTTTATGTTTTATGAATGAAAGCATTAAAATGTAGCACTTTTCTGAAGCAGTTGTGATTAAATCCAGGACTTCAAGTGTCTTTCAGACTTTTCCAGATCACTTTCAGACAAAACTTTCTTCCATATTCGAGCAGAGCAAAAAAGAGTCTACAAGCCGAGGTTTAATTAGCTGCTGGTAGTCTGATTCCTCAAAGCTTTGTGGACAGGAAGCTGCCAGTCTCCGCAATGCTGCCTAGAATAGACAGAGTCATAGATCAGAAAACATCATATTGATATAACAACTGAATTAGTTAAGAGCTAATGCCTGGCCAGAACCTGTAAAACATAGTGACAGTGCATAACGTAACACTTCTTATAATAAATTTATTTGCTGTGAAGAGGCATTTGTTTGTTAATTCAGCTGTTTTACGTTAAATATATTATCTTAATCTATTTATCGAGATGTATTTTTAATACTTTTACCATGTAATTTATCACCACTTCTATTTTCACATTGCTAGCCTATGCTTTTATTTCTTTTGCATGTATTTTTCTTCCTGGCTATTGGTTCTAATGGCCTTTAAAGATCCTATGATTAGCAGGAGAAAGGAAATTTCCAGGCATGTCTATGTCAATATTCCTCCCCCAATCTTTTCATTCATTCAAATAAAACAAAGAACTGCAGATACTGGCGATCTGAAACAAAACAGAAATAGCTTGAGAAACTCAGCCATTCCAGAGCATCTGTGGAGAGAAAGCAGAGTTAACATTTCAAGTCCAATAACCCTTCTTCAGAACTGGAAACATTAACTTTGCTTTCTCCCCACAAATGCTACCAGATGTACTGAAATTCTCCAGAAACTTCTCTTTTTCCTTTCATTCATTTGCTGACTTTAGAATTATATGACATAACCTGTTTGCTGCTTGAAAAGTTGGCTTGAAGTCTTATGGTTGGGAAAGGCACTACATCAAAATGCAAGTTTTTAAAATCTTAAGCAAGTTTATTTTTTTTGAGAGGCATCGACTCATACTTGAATGCAGTTCTAAGCTTGCCAGTAGCTTTAATGTTCACCATCCATGTAGCTACTTTCAGGTTATTCCTCAAAATGAGTGCCGAGAAGCTTTCTGCCACATGCTTTTTCCGACATACAGCACTGTTCAAGAATTGGAGCCCTGAGTCATTTTTTCCCATAGAATAGAGGAAATAAACCTTTCATGCTACACAACATTTATCACTTAAGCTTAGTATCTATCTGAATTCCTGATGCATCCTATTACTGCTACATATATGGCATTAAATATCTTGTATGTACTAGCACTTCCAGTCTGAAAAATTAAGTACTATTTTTGTGATAGCAGTTCATCAATCATTTCAAATCAACTCTCAAAATGGCAACCTCCATGCAAATTCTGCTAAGAGGACGATTTTATACCTTGCACCTCCAGGCAGTAGAGTCTGTTCTGGCATATATTCTGTCCGCCTTTAGTAGTTTTGCTTTTGGTATCAATCCATCTCAATTTATAATATTTTATGATAATCGTTTGAATTTTATGACTGATTTTTACTGTAGAAATGTAGGATATTACAATGTAGAAGGAAGCCATTATATTTGTGTTAGTTATTGACTATAGCAAACCAAAATTAACCCTACTCCTCCATGCTGTCCATATACACACCACCCTCTGCGTCAAAATGTTGCCCCTTAAGTCCCTTTTACATCTTTCCCCTCTAGTTCTGGACTCCCCCACCCAGACCATATCTATTCACCTCATCCATGCCCCTCATGATTTGTAAACATCTATAAGGTCACCCCTCAGCCTCCAACACTCCAGGGAAAACAGCCCCAACTTATTCAGCCTCTCCTTAAAGCTCAAACCTTCCAACCCTGGCAACATCCCTGTAAATATTTTCTGAACCCTTTCAGGTTTCACAACATCTTTCTGATAGGAGGAAGACCAGAACTGCTCACAATATTCCAAAAATGTCCAAAAGAATGTCCTGTACAGCTGCAACAGCCTAGAAATCTCTGCCAGGTGTGGAAGGATCCTTTGGAGCCTTGGATGGAGGTGAGGGTGGAGGTGTGGGCACAGGTTTTACACCTTGTTTAGTGTCAAGGGAAGCTGCCAGGTGTGGAGGATGGGTTGGTGGGGGGCATGGACCTAATGAGAGAGTCTGGAGGAAATGGTCACTGCAGAATGCGGATAGAGGTGTGGAGGGAAATATATCTCTAGTGTTAGAGTCTGACTGTAGATGGAGGAAATGTCAGAGGATGGCGCAATGTATCTGATGAGGTGGAAGGTGAGGACCGGGAGACTCTGTCCTTGTTGCGGTTGGAGGGTTGGGGTTCAAGGGTGGAGGTACGGGAAGTGGAGGAGATGGGCTGGAGGGCATTGTTGACCACATGAGGGGAGAAATTGAGGTCCTTAACTAGGAGGCCATCTGGGATGTCTAGGAGTGGAATTGCTCCTCCTGGGAGCGGATACTGCGGAGGAGGAGGAATTGAGAGTAAGGGATAGTGTTTTTATTGGGGGGGGGGAGGGGAGGGGGTGGTGTGGTGTGGAAGGAGGAGGTGTAGTCCAGGTAGCTGTGGCAGTTGGTGGGTTTGAAATAGATGTCTGTGTTGATTCGGTCACTGGAAACTGAGAAGGGGAGGGAGGCATACAAGATGGTCCAGGTGACCTTAGGTCAGGGTGGAAGAAGTTGGTGGGGTTAGTGAACTGTTCAACTTCCTTGTGGGAGCATGAGGTGGCACTGATACAGTCATCAATGTAGTGGAAGAAGAGGTAGGGGATGGTACCAGTATAACTGCGGAAAATGAACTGTTCCAAATATCCAGCAAAGAGGCAGGCTTGGCTGGGCCCATGTGGGTGCCCATAACTATACATTTGGACTGAAGGAGAAGTTGTTGAGGGTGAAGACCAGTTCAGCCAATCGAATGAATGCGTTGGTGGAGGGGGACTGATTTAGTATGCAAGGAAGAAATGGAGGGCTTGGAGGACTTCGCCATGGCAGATGGAAGTTGTACAGGGACTGGATGCCCATGATGAAGATGAGGTGTTGGGGGCCAGGGAAATGAAAGTCATGGAGGGAGTGGAGGGTGTAGAAGGTGTGGAAGGTGTCCTGAATGTGTGTGGGGAGATCCTGGACCAAGGAGGACAGGACAAAATTGAGATATGAGGAGATAACTGCAGTGGGGCTGGAGTAGGCAGAGACGATGGGTCAAACGGGGCAGTCAGGTTTGTGGATTTTGGGTAAGAGGTAGAATTGGCGGTGTGGGGTTCCGGGTCTATGAGATTAGAGGTTGTGGATGGGAGCTTCCCTGAGATGAAGAAGTTGTGGATGGTCTGAGAGATGATGGAGAATGAATAAAGGCCTAACCTATTTAGCCATTCTTGATGAGTCAACCGCTGAATCCCAGGACTGAGCCCAGTGAATCTATTTGAATTGCCTTCAATGCCAATATATTATTTCTTAAATACAGGGGCTGAATCTGTACACAGCACTCCATGTGCAGCCCCACCAACATGCTGGATGCTGAAACAACTTCCCTATTTTTAAACTCCAATCCCCTAGTAATAAATCCATTTGATTTCATAATTACTGATTGCAAGTCCATGCTGACTTTTTGTGTTCATGCACAGGAATATCCCACATCTCTCTGTGTTATACTTTTGTGGCGTTTCTCTCCACTTAACTAATAATCTGCTTTTTAATTCTTCTGATTAAAGCACATGACTTCATACTTACTGCATTAAACTCCATCTGCTATACCCACTGTCTTCATTCTTTATGAAGCTGCTAACCCACCAAAGCAACGTTTTAGAAACTGCTCTGTCAGACCTCCATCTTGGGTAGGAGCTAGCAACATCTCAGGGTACACTCCATGATCAGTGCCGACACAAACTCCACCTTCACTGACATTGGCACCTGACACCTACCAAGCCTAATCACATCATCATGACATATCTCTGATCGACATACCATATGCTTCTACACTGTAAATGCTGTATGTTGGAGCACATTGGCAACTTTCATTGTAATGCTGCTGTGAGAACACTTTACAGACAGGCACAGGCATCCAGCTCAGAGATTGGATCAAGCTGCTCATTTGCTTTCTTCGGTTGCACAGTCAGTTTGCACTAACTGAATGCTCATTGAATCCCTACTTTCAGTTTTTGCATTTTTTTTACCCTCAGCCAGATCTTAAATTCACACTGTACTTGTGTTTAGTCTTGCTGTTCAGTTCAGACTCAAAGCAAAGCAGCTTGAATTGTTGCCAGTAGTCAAGGATAGGCCAGCATTGTCAATCTCACACCTGCACTATGGGCCAGCAGCCTAGGCAGTAATCCCACTGTTTGCCCATCAATCAAATGGCCATCTCTCATGATCAAAGAGGACTAGCTCTTAGTAAAGTCAACCAGGACTGCATTAAGGTAAAAACAAGGACTGCAGATGCTGTAAACCAGAGTCTAGATTAGAGTGGTGCTGGAAAAGCACAGCAGGTCAGGCAGCATCCGAGGAGCAGGAAAATAGATGTTTCAGACAAAAGACCTTCATCAGGAATAGAGACAGGGCGCCAGCAGAGTGGAGAGATAAATGAGAGGGGGGTGGGGGTGGGCAGAAAGTAGCATAGAGTACAATAGATGAATGGGGGTAGGGATAGAGATGACAGGTCAGAGAGGAGTGTG
>NC_057725.1:35506613-35626595 GCF_004010195.1 Chiloscyllium plagiosum
GAGTGGATAGGTGGAAAGGAAGATAGGCAGGTAGGACAGGTCATGAGGGCAATGCTGAGCTGGAAGGCTGGAGCTGGGGTGAGGTGGGGGAAGGGGAAATGAGGAAACTGGTGAAATCCACATTGATGCCCTGGGGTTGAAGTGTTCCGAGGCGGAAGATGAGGCGTTCTTCCTCCAGCGTCGGGTGGTGAGGGAGCAGCGGTGAAGGAGGCCCAGGACCTCCATGTCCTCAGCAGAGTGGAAGGGGGAGTTAAAATGTTGGGCCACAGGGCGGTGTGGTTGATTGGTGCGGGTGTCTCAGAGATGTTCCCCAAAGCGCTCTGTGAGGAGGCGTCCAGTCTCCCCAATGTAGAGGAGACCGCATCAGGAACAACGTGTACAATAAATGATATTGGTGGATGTGCAGGTAAAACTTTGATGGATGTGGAAGGCTCCTTTGGGGCCTTGGATGGAGGTGAGGTAGGAGGTGTGGGCGCAGGTTTTGCAATTTCTGCGCTGGCAGGGGAGGGTGCCAGGAAGGGAGGGTGTGTTGTTGGGGACATGGACCTGACCAGGTAGTCACGGAGGGAACGGTCTTTGTGAAAAGCTGAAATGGGTGGGGACGGAAATATATCCCTGGTGGTAGGGTCTGTTTGGAGGTGACAGAAATGTCGTCGGATGATGTGGTTTATGCAAAGGTTGGTAGGGTGGAAGGTGAGCACCGGGGAGGGGTCTGTCTTTGTTACGGTTGGAGGGGTGGGATGTGAATGAGATGTGTTGGAGGGCATCTTTAACCACGTGGGAAGGAAAATTTCGGTTTCTAAAGGAGGAGGCCATCTGGTGTGTTCTGTGGTGGAACTGGTCCTCCTGGGAGCAGATACGGCAGAGGCGGAGGAATTGGGAATACGGAATGGCATTTTTGCAGGAGGTAGGGTGGGAAGAGGTATAATCCAGGTAGCTGTGGGAGTCGGTGGGTTTGTAAAAGATGTCAGAGGCAAGTCGGTCGTCATTAATGGAGATGGAGAGGTCCAGGAAAGGGAGTGAGGTGTCAGAGATGGTCCAGGTAAATTTAAGATCGGGGTGGAATGTGTTGGTGAAGTTGATGAATTGCTCAACCTCCTCGTGGGAGCACGAGGTGGCGCCAATGCAGTTCATTACTGTAGCGGAGGAAGAGGTGGGGAGTGGTGCCAGTGTAACTATGGAAGATGAGATGGAAATGTGTTGCTGGAAAAGCGCAGCAGATCAGGCAGCATCTAGGGAACAGGAGAATCGACGTTTCGGGCATTAGCCATTCCTGAAGAAGGGCTAATGCCCGAAACGTCGATTCTCCTGTTCCCTAGATGCTGCCTGACCTGCTGCGCTTTTCTAGCAACACATTTCCATCTCTGATCTCCAGCATCTGCAGACCTCACTTTCTCCCCTAACTATGGAAGATGGACTATTCTATGTAGCCAAAAAAGAGACAGGCATAGCTGGGCCCCACATAGGTGCCCATTGCTACCCCTTTGGTCTGGAGGAAGTGGGAGGATTCGAAGGAAAAATTGTTAAGGGTGAGGACAAGTTTAGCCAAAACGAATGAGAGTGTCGGTGGAAGGGTACTGTTGGGAGAGGAAGAAACGGAGGGCTTGGATGCCCTGATCATAGCAGATGGAGTTGTCGAGGGATTGGATATCCATGGTGAAGACTGCATTAAGTCAGGGGATCCCAGTACGATAAGTTAAGGTCTGTGTCCACTCAGTCCAGGGCTGAGGCACCGTCATGTATTTGAGGCAGTCAGAGGTTTAAATCACAGGTCCAGGGAGTGGGCCTGAAATAACTGCACAGAGGCTGGTATTGTATCACCAAGTCACCGCATTATTTACTTGTGCACAGTGCACTGGCTGTGGTCAGCCAGCTCAGAGTCAATGCCCTGAATGGAGGAGATACTAAATCGCCTGTTGATAATGGCCTGCTAATTGGCAAGGTTAATATCAATGAAGCATCTCAGAGTCAATGAGGTCCATCTGGTTCCAATCGCTACATCCTTCCTCTAACCCCCATCCTTTTCCAGCGAGGTTCCTGTTCGATGATAGGACCACCCTACACACAACAACAGGAATAGCTCTAGCAGAGTTGTTGATGGGGAGAAGACTCCACGTCAGATTAAATTTGATACTTCCAGATGTGGGGGGAAGTATGACAGCAGCAGGAACAATAATGACAGCCACTTGCCTCCTCTAAGTAGTGGACAATTTAATTTGAGGCGTAGTTTGGTGCCAGAACCCAGTTTTACCTACTCTGTAACCCAAGCTGATCACTTGGGATGCCTGGATCATACATTTTTCCCATCTAAGATGTACACCCACCTGGGAGAAATGTTTAAGTACTGTCCAAATTCTCCAAAGTTCTCTTTATTGGTCTTCCCTGTTATTAGTACGTAATCCAGATAAACGGCAACCTGGGGTAGCCCTTGTAAAATGTTCTCTGTGGTCTGTCGGAGAAGGCTGCAGGCTGGTTTGTTCAATATCTCATTTCAGTTGCATGACACTGTAATCTTTAGTTATAAATTCTGGGTCTTATGCTCTACAACCACCCGAGGAAGGAGCAACGGTCGGAAAGCTAGCGCTTCCAAATAAGCCTGTTGGACTATAACCTGGTGTTGTGCAATTTTTACCTTCATTTATTTCTGCACAGTACACTGGCTGTGGCCAGCCAGCTTGGAGTCAGTACCTGAACTGAGGAGATTCTAAATCCTCTGTTAATATTGGTCACCCAGGGCCTGCTGATTGGCGCAGGTTAACAACACAAATCAAGGACCTCATAGTCGACCTGGTTCCAGTCACTACAGGGCCACATTCAAGTCCAATGCATGCTGGTCAGAGGATTGTCAGTCAGGAATCTGCACGATCAGTAGTCAGCCGTCCAGTCAGTTGTTGAGGTAAGGGAGGAGATTGTTGGGGCCTTGACAAAGATTGTTGTATCCTCTTTGGCCAAAGGCAAAGTGCCAGAAGACTGGTGAATAACCGATGTTGTTCCTCTGTTTAAGAAGGACAAAAGGGATAATGCAGGAAATTATCGACCCATTGAGCCATCACTGGTTGGGAAATTATTGGAGAAGATTCTTATGAAGAGGTTTTCTGTGCATTTGGAAAAGAATAGACTTGATTTGATTTAATTTATTATTTTCACAAATACCGAGGTACAGTGAAAGGTTTTGCTTCATGTGCAGAAAAGGCAGATCATATCATTCAAAGTGCATTAAGATAAGAGAACAAAGTAAAAAATAAAATGTTATGGCTGTAGAGGAGGTGCAAAGAGAGCAACATTAAATTAAAAATGCTGCATCAACATTATTGATGCAGACAGGTGCGTTCCCTTCAGCACACTTCCTTCGGTCAATGACCAGCTCCTTCATTTTGCTTACGTTGATGGAGAGATTGTTGTCTTTACACCATGTTGCTTAGCACTTAACCTCTTTCCTGTACTCTGTCTTGTCATTGCTTGAGATCTGCCTGCAACAGTAGTGTTGTCAGCAAACTTGTAAAAGGAGTTGGGGCAGAATTTGGTCACATAATCCTCAGTGTATAAGGAGTATAGTGGGGGCTGAGTACACAGCCTTGCAGGGCACTGGTGTCGAAGATTATGTCAGAGGGGGTGTTGTCACTTATTCTTACTGATTGCGATCTATGGGAGCCAAGGGTCCAGTTACAGAGGAGGGAGCCAAGACCTGGCTCTCGGAGTTTTGTGATGAGTTTGTTTGGAATTATGGTGTTGAAGGTGGAATGGTAGCCAATAAGTAGGAGTCTTGTTATCCAGATTCCAGGGATGCGTATAGGGACAGGGAGATGGCTTCTATTGTGAATCTGTTGTACCAGTAGGTGAATTGCAAAGGATCAAGGCAATTTGGTAGGCTGGATTGATATGAACCATGACTAACCGCTCAAAGCACTTCATTATTATGGAAGTCAGAGCCACTGTGTGGTAGTCATTGAGGTACACTGCATGATTTTGTTTTGACACTGGGTTGATGGTGGTCTTCCTGAAGCAGATGGGGAACTCAGATCATAGTAAGGAGAGGTTAAAGATGTCTGCAAATACTCTTGCCAGCTGGTCCATGCAGGATCTTGTGCACAACCAATTTGAGTCGGTCACTTTCTGTGGGTTCACAATCAAGAAGGCCACTCTAGTGTCTGTGGCAGTGACCATGAGTACAGGTTATTTGAGGTTAATGGAATAGGTGATATTGTCACATTGATCTTCCATTCAAAGACAGCGTAGAATGCATTGAGCTTGTCAGATATAGGTGTACTGTTACCCATGATTCAGTTCGACTTTCGCTTTGTAACCCATTATATCATGTAAGCCTTGCCGCAAACGAAGGGTGCCCATGTGGTTAGTCTGGGTTTCAAGTTTAGTTTGTTATTGCTTCTGGGCAACTCTAATGGATTTCCTGTGTAGGTCAGGATCACCTTACTTGTACGCCTCAGACCTGGACTTTAATAAGGAATGGATCTTCCAGTTCATCTATGGTTTCCAGTTGGGAACATTCGGAATAACTTCTTCGGCACATTGTCTTCTACACATTTACTAATGAAGTCTGTAGCAGTAGCTGCATACTAGTCTAAGTTGGCTGCTGAGTTCTTGAATATGGCCCAGTCTATTGACTCTTCCATTGCCTCTGGCCAACACTACACCACTTTCTGTATTGGGTCCTCAAGCTTCAATGTCTGCTTGTAAGCTGGGAGGAGGAGCACAGTGTTGACTTATTAGGGATAGGGTGAATGGCGTTATGCTAGGTGGGTCTTGTCGCACAAACTTGATTGAGTTTTTTAAAGATATGATGAAGAAATTGAAGAGGGTAGGGCAGCGGATGTTATCTACATGAACTTTACTAAAGCACTTGACAAGGTGGTTCAGAAGATTAAGTCATATGGGAGCCATGATAAGTTGGCAAATTAGATACAAAATTGATTTGGTCATAGGAGACAGAGGATATTGGAGGCTATGGAGGGGTGTTTTTCTGACTAGAGGTCTGTGACCAGATATCTTCTGCAAGGTTCAATGCTGGGACCTCTGTCATTTGTAAAATATGTAAATGGTTTGGATGAAAATGTAGGTTATCTTATTAGTAAGCTTGGAGATGACATGAAAATTGGTGGAACTGTGGATAGTTAGGAGGTTTATCAAAGCACAAAGCAGGATATAGATCAATTGGAAAGTTGGGCAGAGAAATGGAAAATGGAATTTAAAACAGACAAGCGAGATGATGTATTTTGGGAAGTCAAATTCCAGCAATGTATACAGTTACTTGCAGGACTCTTATGAGAGGGTGCAGAAGAGATTTACCAGGACGTTGCCTGGATTGGAGTGTATTAGCTATAAGGAGAGGAACAAACTTGGATTGTTTTCACTTGAGTGTCAGAGACTGAGGGCAATTAGATAGAAGTATATAAAATTAAGAGGCAGGGAGAGTATGGTTAGTCAGAGTCTGTTTCCCTGGGCTGAAGTACTAAGAGACATAGGTTTAGGTGAGAGGCGAAATAGGGAGATATGCAAGATAAGATTTTTTACACAGTTTTTTTTCTACAGGCTTGACTACAGAGGGCAGTCAAATGCACAATTAAACACCAAACAATTGAATATTATACTTTGCATAATTCTCTTCCCACTGATTTGGTTTGCTTGATTTACTTCCACAATTCTTGCTGACCACTGAAATAGTTTCCTTGTCCCACAACTAATGGCTGTAGTAGTTTCCTTGCTGCTTGTTCTTTGGTTTAATCATCCAAATGGACAGGTTCAAGTACTTCCAGTGACTTGGAAAATTCATAAATGGCAGCCTGCAGTTTGCTGTCTTGATATTATGTTTCTTGTCAAATTACTGAAGAGATTATAAAACAGTAAGTTAAGTATAAAGAAAAGACATTGCTTTAGTGCAGATATTAGTCCTATTTTATGCATGTGGATCCCTTCAAACCTGAAGTGGAAGAGAATGGATGGGGATAACTGCCTATCTGGTTTGTGTCAATGGAATGTTGTCATTATGTTGTAGTAAACAAACACATAAATTCAATTCTTAAATGCTTTAGGATTTCTCCGTCCCCAAGCGATGAAATTATTGGTGAAACTATTCTGTTCACTTTCTTAATTGTGTTGTCTGGAGATTCATTCTTGTTTGTTATGATTTTCTTTATTATAGTTGGGGTTTCTTTAAGTTTAACATTTTGTTTGACCTTGACCCTATCTAGTCATCTTAATACCTACTGGCAGAATTTAATTTTAAGTGACCATTTGTCAGTTCTGTCAGCTGTAAGCAGTGTTTTGTCAAGCAATTTAACTACCTGATAATATTGTGGCACTTGCTCCCATGTCCAACCTGACATTTCTGAGAAGCCCATTGACAGAAATGCCTGCATGCCAAAATGTTTAGCCTGGATCTCTGATTTTCCCTAGTCTTTATCTTCTACCAGAGACATTTCTAGATAGCAGTTCAAGCAAGATAGCAGGATGAGGATGACTTTGGATTTGAGAAGGAGCAGGAAGGAGGAACATACTAGAATTTGAATATTCCTGTAATCGTATTTCAGTCTGTTCCAGTCATTCATGCAGTATAGAGCGCTTTCTCATTCTGAGGGGTCAGGTGATGCTGCATGTCTGTGCCCTACAAAGTTTGCTCTTTTTCCTCCTAATATGGGCCATCTTGTGCTCCAAAAGAAAATGAAGATGTAAGTTATTATTGTTACATGATTTGCCTGTCATAGATGAATAGTTGGTCTTATGTGGAAGCAGGGAGTGAGCTTGGCAGCATGGGAAGATGTGTGAAAGTGAGGTGGAATACTGAATGTTAGACATGGGTGCTCAGGACTGCTTCTGGATGAGTGCTTGGGTTGCATGCGGAAAGCAGGATATTTCGTTTTAAAATGCATTCACCATCTTGGCCATCCACATGACGTAATAAAACTTCTTTGAGCAAGAGAAATAGGTTCCCAGACTCTCACCCTGAGAACCTTTCTCCATTCCCAATTGTTCCTGTTTTTTTCACTAACTTGCTGTGAGTACCTCTTAGTTACTAGCATAAACATTAGCTTCCTCCTCCTGTTGATCTAGTCCACTAATACTCCAGCACTGCATTTAAAAACAAGGGAACTTTTATCTTGATTGTTGCACTGTTTTGAGTATTTCTCCTTGCAATCAATTTCTGCATAGACAGTCTGCATTCGTTTCTTTACACCGATTTCAGCTCCTCCCTTAAGAGGGACAGGTTGACTTTAAAGATATAGGCTTGTTGAAACTCATTCTAACCCTACTCCAGTGCGAGCTTTGAACTATCTCGCCACATGACTCATGTTCAGCTTGACATTACAATCATTCAAATGAGGAGGCAGAATAAAACCGATCTGCTGTCTCAACAGGGCTGGACATGGGCTAATCACAAATCATGACCCCTGCATCTGAAAACGTGAGCAATTCCACTTTCCCTTCTACAGATCTTGCAATTAGTTTAAAAATAAAGGTTAGATGATACTGTGCAACTAGTAGGGGTTTTAATCGTAATTTGCTTTTCTCCTTTCTATATTTGGATAGAAGAAAAATTAGGTAAAAAAATAAACTATATACTGCAACATCAAAACTGCATCACATATATTATTCCAGAGTTTATTTCAGAACATTACTTTTGCTTTCTGCTTCAAGTAAACTCAACATTGTTCGGTCATCTATGAGAAAATTAAACTTCAAGTCAACTAAAGTTTGTACTTCCAAAAATGTTCTGTGAAGAACAAAGAAATCAGAATGAGAATATTTTCAAGGATAACCAAGCCAATGATCGATAGATTTGTAGATATTAAGGATAAGATGAGATATGGGAATAGTGAGGAAAAATAGTGTTGAGGTAGAACATCAGCCATGATCCAAATGAAAGGTGTATCAGGCTGATGGGCTGAATGGCCTACTCCTATTTCTTATGTTTAGGTGAGTCAGAAATTTTTAAGAATTAGAACAAATTTTGTAAATAATGCTTAAAGTTTTACTGCTGATCATTAATAGAAGACAAAGTCATGAATTATCAAAGTCAGTATCAGTGAGACTAAATTGATCACTCACCAGGCACGCAACTAACACTGAATCACTGTTATTCCGCTCTGAGGGGAATCGACAGAGCTCAATCAGACGAGGAATACCTACATATCAGATTAATAGAAAACCATGGTATGTCAGGAACTGTGTAAATACTCATAAAAGACAAAAAGTACAAAAATTTAGATCTTTCTAATTCTCACATTTTCTGTACATTTCACACCTATGTTTTTGAGCAAGTTTGTAAATACTGTAAAACATTTTTACTTTTTTGGGCCAGACCGATCCCCTCAAAAATGTATCAAGGAGATAGCCTAGACCCTAACTTTTAGCTTATTTAAAGGCAAATGTAAGGTGCTAAGTTCCAGATGTGTTTCGATTGGTCACACAACTAGGCTTTAATCAAAACACACTTTATTTAAACATTAGAGCTAAAATACAAACAAGTGAAAAAGAATTGGCATAACTTGCAATTATATCGAAAGACTTACTTTAATATGTTATTTAGCTACAACTCATCAATGTTTCCAATACAGCAGCAACACATAAACACACCTTTGGTGAAGTCAAATTCCATAAAACGGCTTTCCCTCACTTGCAATCTCCTCCAGTCCAGAACAAAGGAAAAACGTGAAAGAATAAGTCTAGCACCCAGGAGTGAACACAAACTTCTTGCAGCAGCAGCAGCGGAGAGAGAGCTTTATCTGGCAGCTTCAACTCCAGAAACCCCAACTATAACCATTGAAAGCAAAACTAAAACCCTGGATTTGTGTGAGCCTGACTGCACCCACTCATGCTTCCTTCCTCTAATTTAAATAAAAACTCGAAGCTATTTATTCTGCTCTCATGGAGCAGACACCTCAACACCAGTTTGACAATATCACTCTTTGAGAGAAACAGAACGGAACAAATCCCTTTTACAGGCACATATCATCATATTTACATCCTCTTTTTTCTTTCTTTGCCCCTCCTGTTTTCAAGGGGTTGACTCTTCTTTTATATCATCCTACAGGGATTGGCAAACCCATCCTACTAAGATTAAAATTTAAAACTCAAGTGGCCATTTTCCATGTCCAAGTTCAGAAACTGAAATGTGACAAATTGTTGAACCATGAAAATCAATACATTGGAGTCCCCTCTTGATTCCAATCTTTTTCTACAGAACAACACTTTCAAGCAAGAGTTACACATTAGTGGTCAAGAGCTAATAATACCCCAAGTGAGATAGTCCCCTGGCTTGTCAAAAATACTTAGACAAACATTAGTACCAGAGTAAGCTCAGCAAGTTAATACAGACCACTTTTGACCACATTCTCTCCAGCTGAATGCAATACTAAATATACACTTAATAATTAGGCATGTCAGAGTTGGTTTACTTTGTCCTATCAGTTGCATTTATAAGGATAACTAGCTAAGTATACGGATTACATAAAGCACTATCCACTGAATTTTAATATCGATATGGGACCAACAAACAGAAAAAAAATCTTATGCTTCAATGCACGTTGTTCTTACAGTTAAGACTTGTGGCAATGTTGGTTATGTCTGGTTGTCTGCTTAGACGAGCGAGTGTAACAGCAGACTTTTGTAATACTCTTTCCAATGCTGCACCTTCTGCTGAAATCCCTGGTGAAATTTTCTCGTGGAGAAACTCCAGTAAAAGCTCTATACCTTAAAAAATAAACAACCACATGTTTTAAACATACTGTTGGTATTGTGGTTTAGCATTGGTCTACTTTTCATAAGAACTTAAATAATCTTGCTTTTCATGCCTTCTAAACAAAACAGACATGGAATGCTGTGGTAAGAGTATAGTAAAAGAATCATCAGCATTCTGAGGGGATAGTCAACTGAGGGCCCCTCCACGTACCATAATGGCTACTATGAAGAGGAAACTATTACTGCAGGGACCAAAGTTGATATTCCAGCCATTTGATTTCCATGGAACCCCGAGTACAAATTGCTGAGTGTGGTATCATAATGCCTATTCCGTGACACAGCTAATTCCATTGATCTGTATGTCAAGGAACAAGCATACAACTTACCATTAGCAATGGTGAGACTGAAAGCTGTAGCCAAAATATACTGTAAGCTAATAACATTTTGTTATAAATCAGAAATGCACTCAAGACAGAAAGACACAAAAGTGAGTTTCAGCGGCTGTCTAGCTTTTTTTTAGCTTTGTTCTTTTGAAGCATATTACACTTTTGTATTGACTTGTTTTAAAAACATAGGAATAAAGGTAGAAAGATTTGTAATAATAGTATGAGCTCAGGATACAATACTGTAGAGAACAAAAAAACCCAAAAGAACTGCACACATTGGATATCAGAAACAAAAACAGTAATTGCTGGAAACATTCAGCAAGTCTGGCAGCATCTGTGCGGAAAAATCAGAGATAATATTTTGGGTCCTGAAGAAAGGTCAAAGGACTTGAATATTAACTCTTAATTTTCTCCACAGATGCTGCTGGATCTGCAGATATTTTCCAGCAATTGCTGTCTTTGCTTCGAAAAATAATGCCATTTTGTAATCGCTACTGTTATCTAGGGAAATTTTCCATTTTATATGAGCAACCAACTACAACCACAAATGGGTACAAAATATACAGGCAACAAATATATCAAATACGTTTGTAAAGATATCCATCTCAATTATTTTGCAAACATCAATTTTTGTTTTTAAATGGATATTCATTGAAATACCATAAAGGGCAATTTTAACCACAGTGAAATAAATATTTCATTTGTATCCATATTCTTAGTACTGTTTCTTTTTCCCCCGTATGTAATAAAGCTCAGATTTTAAGAAATCAAAACAAAAACACCCAGAGCCCTCTATAGCTTGCCTGAGGCACAAATAGATATTATAATGCTCACAAATATAAACATGACTGACCTGTGTTAAAGTAAGAAGTTTGCAAAGTAGCTTTGGTAACCATTTTGATAAAAATAACTGGGAGTGAACAGGCAGTAATATTTTGAATAAAGGGAGGGACAAAAGAGGCATTGAGACAAAGAAAAGAACTTAACAAGGGAAACAAAACTCTATGGCACTGAATGTCAATCAGAATAACAAAGGAGTAAAAGGACAGGTTAATGTTTCAAATATAGGCCCTGCTTAGAGCTCTGTAAGGAAATAAGAAAAGCATAGGGAGGAAAAAAAAGACTCAAGGAGGAGCAACAGAAAAAAAAACTGGTAGGCTAATTACGAACCAAATTGGGATCAATGTTCAGCCCAACCTCTGCAAAAAAGAAGTTGTCCTTGGTAGTAAAATGGTCTTGAAATCAAGACTATCTTGGGAGTAGAATAAAACATTTGAATGATAAATGGCCACAGATAATGATACATTTTTGTTTAACCTCAAGTGCTGAAGAAGGAAGATGTATAGACAGCTAAGATTCAACGTGTTTATATGAAAGCTAATTTAAAAAGACAACAAAGTCAAATAATGTGGAAAAACTTGAGATTGAATTGATATTTGAAATGAAGAAATTGTAGAGATTGTAAAGAACTCAGCCAGGTGGGCCTCATAGAATATGAGTTCCCGGATTGGGGCTGTTAACCTGGTTCGATCAGGGAGGCCTGGCTGAAAGGTAGAAACAGGAGTGTCAGAGGTTCTGTTCACTCAGAGCTGGCTCTGAAATAGCTGCATCTCTGTCAAGGACTTTCAATGTGTAAATAAAGGGTGACTAGATGAGTTATTTCATAAATAGCATTGCTTTTTGAGATTAACTAACTGCACAACAAAATTTTTTTTCAGTCTTGTACTTCGCTATGTTTCCAGGATCTGGCTAATTATAGAGGAATGCATAGATTTGAGTGAAACCAAGGACCATTTATGACCAGCTATGGATGTCAAGGGATCCTCAAACAAACAAAGGAGCCAAAACAATACGAGAGGATTCTTTTGAGTAAACGAGGTTATGAGGTTGATGGGCTAGTCTTTGCCTCTTCAGTGCCATTTCTTTGTCAAGAAAGTGTTTGCATCATCAATTCTGTTTCATTTTATTTTGCAAAGGAAAAGGAAAATTGAGCATAAAGAGGTGCTAGAACACAAATAACAGAAATTCTAGGAGATACCGCTGTACTTGCAGTGATTGTAAGACAAGAACTGACAGTCACAACTGCACAGAAAATCTTATGAACAACATGGCTTTATGCGGAAAGGTCAGGCAAAACAAATTCATTGCACAGAAGAAATGACTAGATGTCATGCATGCAAGTGAAACCGAGTGTATGCTGAGCCAAACCTAATCTGACAGAGACGGGCACTTTTGTCTAAATCTAATTCACTTTGTTTTATATCAGGAAAAAAATCTTGAAATAATTGCATTTAATTTTCGTATGAATTTTTTAAGTTTGAATTTTCAAATATAAAAGGTTTTTTTTTATTCATAAGGATTTGTCAGTTCTAATTACTTTCGATCAGAGGCAGTTGAATAATAGATTTTTTAGTCACTTCCATTGGTTCGTTAACATTTGAATCATATTCATGAACTTACTAATACATTGATACCATCCTTGGCTCTGGTGATGTTTATTGGCATTCTGCCACCATAAGGCCATTGCTGTTACTACCTCAGTGGCTAAATTTGGATAACAGTTTCTCTTTCCATAATGCAATTTGTTACCATTCATGTAATCAACAGGTAGTAGATGTGACTGTTAAAATATCATACCATTTACAATCATTTTCAATACAAATTGTGGGCTCATGCACTACATTCCATCAGCTCAAATATCTTCTATGTAGAAGAAAGCTCCAGTTACATCAGGATTACAATAAAGGCAAGGATATGAGTGATAAAGGCAAACCATTATCATTAACGTGACATGTTAAAATAATAGATGCAGAGCTGATACTATCAAAGCGTTTTTATTTTAACATCATTATATCTATCTGACAAAATACTTCAAATCAGCAAGATCTAACCAGAAACTTGATTTTTGCAACTGGCCTTTTATGACTCAGTACTGGGGAAGGTACATCTATTTCAGCATTTTGCAGCAGAATGTGGAATTTGACTAATTATACTGGTCACCTACGTCAATACAAAAGTGGGACAATGTCCTAGCATGTGTATCTGTATTCAAGTGTTTGGAATGTAATTTAGCCATTCATTGCATTCACAATTTTAAAACATTTATTGATCAACCCTAATGGATAGTCCATTCTGTTTGAACGTGCCAACAAAAACAATCAAGACATCTTGCAATTTAATGAAGAGAATAAACTTGGAGGTGACAAAAACTGTTGAATGTTAAGCTTTTATTTATTATCTCTTGTCCAGGAAAATGAGATGTGATAGAAAAACCCCATTGATATTGCAGCAGTAAATGGTCATGTCTTCAATAGGTTTTGGATCTACAGTCAGTCAGATGGTGTTGAGAAAAATGAGGTTTCCAGCTTCCAGAAGGGTATAGATAAGGGACAGAAAAGGGAGCATTCAAGCTTGGAATGAGTTGAAAGAATGGAGATTAAAATAAAAACAAATCTGTGTTCTCTCCATTGTAAAAAGGTTGCTGAAGAATTTCATAGGATAATTTTCAGATATCCAGTTATCAAAGACATTCCCATATCTGATTAGACACCAACTGATCCCATAAAATAAGACATTCCACTGCTAGCCCTGCTCTGCTTGGTCAATACTGGGGGCTCCAGTAGGCACAATCTTGCAGAAAGTGCCGTCATTTTGGCTTCTAATTGTTTCAGGATGAAGGCTTTCTTTGTCACATTGATAGTTGAGGAGTAAATCAATAAATCTGCTATTGCACGACAACAAAGGATTCTCAATCTTGAACAAAATTAATTAGTAAAATGAAACATGGTACAAAAAGAGCTAGATATTGAATGAAAAAAGAAAGAAGCTCTGTTAAAATAAGAGCTGTGATGGTAACTTTGGCGAAAGGTCATACAGGCATATATGGTAATGTTTACATGAGCATGATTTCATACATTGTTAAAGATTTTGGAGGTGTTGAAAGCAATAATAAAAGAGTTATAGAAAATAATAGAAAATGTTTACAAACAAAAGTCCAGGCAGGAAACAAAAGATTTGGATTATTGAATGTTGTTGTAATTGAATTGGGGCAGGGTTGAAAGTGATACATTCAAATTGTGGCTTCAACTTAAGGTTTTGCTATATGCAATGTTGTGGACTTACGTACATGGGTTATTGTGATACTAAAAAATTCAAAACTTTAATAATTGTTCAGGGGTGAGCAATAACTTTTTTTTCTTTTTTTCCTGAGATGAAAAGGACAAGGAGAAACTGTTACAAAGGAATTAAAAGAAATACGCCACTCAACCATCTCTGAGAAGGAGGAATTGCAGCAATATTAACAAGCTGTCTCCTGGGACAGAGGAGGTAACAATGCTTAAAACCTTTCTGGTTCATGGCATGGAGTAATTAAAATTGCCTACAGAAGGAATGCCCTGAGGTGAAGAGCTAATTGCAGAAAAGTATGTTTTGAAGAGACTGTTAATCCCGAATGTAACAAGGAATAGGGAAGCTACTCCTAATAAGGCTATAGACTTGATGAGTCTGGAGGTTTAATTAATGATGATAATAGTGTTGATTAATTAATTAACAAATCTAAAGGATTATCGATAATGTCACATCAGAAACTTCACATGACAAAAGTCCTACTAGAATTCAATTTCAGGAGTCTTCAATAGCAGAATACTAGAGAACCACACTGGACAAGGATTGGACCCTGGCCATCCAGAGAAAGATGCTGTTAGTTGGAATCATAGAAAAATTTCACCATTAATCGGGTAATCGCTAACTTGAGTTGTGAGGCTTAACTTTCTTACTCAATTAATAATACAATTATTACTGTTGCTCCATGCAATAAAGTTAATTGTTTCAATATTTGTCCATGAGATTCCATGATAACTAGCTGACTTAGTGATAGCTTATGGCAGTATATACACAATAGTATGATATTAATATTTGGAATGAAACAGGAATTGGTCACTTGCCTCAACAGGTATTTTTGACATATTAACAGCTGAAAACATGTCCAAAATTTTGGGCTGTCGAATATTGCATGTTTCTGTGAAATTCCTTTATCCATTTTGATTTAAAATACTTTACATCTTTTTTAAGATAATAAATCAGCAATCCATTTTACATCATATCTTACTTTCTCTTCATTGAAGTGCTACGTTGATGTTGACCAGTTTCAATGCCAACTAATTACCTTGTGAGCCCCATTCAAATTGGGTGCTCCAAGGAGATATCCCTGATGTTTTCTTCTTCAAGTTTATTATACTTCAAGTTAAAATATTCTGCCTAACTTCCATTCTTATTCCTCAGCATCAACTAATAATATATTTTGAAGGCAAATCTATACTACTCAGGAATTACTACAGTATTAAGATACACATGGTTAAAGCATTTAATTTAGCATCCTACGAACTGTCCACAAAATCTAATGTATAATTGTGCTTTGAAATTATAAATTACAAGTGTACTTATAACACAGAGTAAAACAGAAAAGGTGAAACTTACCATTTTCTTGTATCATCTCAGAAGCGCATGGCTCTAGTATAGCCATATTTGCCAGTATTGTCACTACCTGTATGGGTACAGTTTATAAGCAAACATCACGTTGTGTCCTGTAATAAGATTTATCCAGTAATATCTGGTACTGTTTTAAACTTTCTCAGGGACTAACCTGCTCTTCGGTTTTCCTTTCCTTTTGACTTAAGAGTAATGCTACCTGATGTCTTCACCAATATTCAACTCCCTCACCCAAGTGGCAACATTTATTGAGATTCATTGGTTATGTGTTGGGAACCTTGTTTTGCTGGCTGTTATGTTTCCTTATATTACGATAATCACTATAATTTACTGTGACAACTTGTGTTTTTTTTTTAACATATGTAATATAATAAAAAGTCTGAAGCAGTGTCATAAAGATATTTTACCTGAGACTGAGCAATATTTGTCCATAGAGGGAGAAGGTGGTCTAGTGGTATTATTGATAGGCTATTAATCCAGATGTAATGTTCTGAGGAACCAGATTCAAGTTCATTTATAAAATAGGTACTCAATCTATTTCAAGTAAAGGAACCCAGAACTGAAATCAATGAAGCAATTTTCTTCCCTTCTCATAACTCCCTTTCTCATAATAAAAAGGGGCCTCCACTGATCATGTCAAATATTAGGGTCATAGGAAATATTACAGAGTTATTTGCCCTTTTATTTTCTGTCTGTCGTTAAACCCTTAAGAAATTGGGCATTTGAGAAAAGAATGAAATGACAGATGGTGAATTCAAGGAATTCGGAGTATAATGATGACCATGAAACTATTATTGATTGTCAGAAAAACCCATCAGGTTCACTCATGTCGTTTATGGAAGGTAATCTGCCATCTTTATCCAATCTGGCTGACTTGTGACTCCAGACCCAGAGCAATGTGGTTGACTCTTAACTGATCTCTAGGCAATTAGAGCAAAACATGCTGGCCTATCCAGCGATGGCTGCATCCCATTAATTAACTCTTTAAAATAGGTCTTCCATTTGTCCACCACAGCTTCAGTAGTCAAATCAGCAAAACACTACAAAAATGGTGGAAATTTGCTTACATCATTATTAGAGATTGGACATCTAGTTGGAGCCTCATATTGAATGAGTAAAGGTTCAGCCTTTGTGCCCGTCACTACACTAAAGCAGTTGCAACACAAGACCCAGAAGAAAGGGTGGCATGGTAGCTCAGTGGTTAGCACTGATGCCTTACAGCACCAGGGACCTGGGTTCAATTCCTGCCTCAGGTGACTGCCTATGTGGAGTTTGCACATTCTCTGTGTGAGATCCTCCCACAATCCAAAGATGTGTAGGTTAGATGAATTGGCTATGCTAAATTGCCTATAGTGTTAGTTGCATTAGTCAGGGGCAAATATGGGGAACGGGTCTGGGTGGTTACTCTCTGGAGGGTTGGTGTGGACTTGTTGAGCTGAAGGGCCTGTTCCCATACTGGAGGGAACCTAATCTAGACATTATTTCGGATTGCTTGTAAAGAAAAAGTAATGGCAGTTCACTTACAAAGCAGGCACTTAATTAATTGGCAGGAAAGGAACTGACAACAATTTCTTCCCTTTTAAAAATTCCTTTCCTATGGAAAGAGGGCATTTCCCAGATCCGATAAACCAATAGGGACATAGCAGAGATTATAGAATTACTTTCCTTTTTTCTCGTGTGTGCGATTTAAACCCTTAAGAAAATTGTGTTAGTTGGAGTAAATAATGAGATGGAAGTTTGGGCTTCCAAAAACAAAGTTTTCTAAGTGATAGTATCCACAGAAGAAAGGGAGAAGTGGTAAACCATTTTCTGATATTCACCGGAAATGGTAAGAAAATTATTAGACAATGTTGATCTATGGAAGGTTTCAAAACATCATTTGTACATGTTCTGATGATGACTAAAACCATCAATTAATATCGTTCTAAGTGTTTGGATGTACTTAATAAATAGTTAAATCAAAATATTTCTAACTGGCAGCACAAAAATATGATTCCTGGATTTTGTATATTTTTATGGTTTTGAAATATACAATTACAGTCAATAATGAATTGCAAATAAGTATAAATCTTCATCCAACCTATAGACATCTTTTTTCTTTAATTTTGCCCCCATCGGGAAAGAGTTCTGCAGGGTGTAACACCATTAGAAGGTAATACGCTGGGAAAACACGTCATTGCACTAGATGCTGATATTTGCATTTCAATGGGCTTGACACACCAGGAGTGGAATTTCTGGGTAACCTCATAATAACCTCAATCTTAAATTTATTTGACCACCTTTTTGATTCCTCCGAGCTGATAATTGATCTTCTTTTACATTCAGGGAGCAACTCTCCGAAAGATAAGATTAGCTCATGACAAGATTTACTTTTTATTGTAAAATTAATCCTAAATGTTGGCTTTGTGCAAACTCTAGTGTATGTATACCTTGAAGTTCGATCAACTTGCATCAAAATTAAATGTACTTCTTTTTATAATGTACCAAATTAGATTTCAGTCCCTAACTTTTTGAAAAGTAGGAAAGGAATAAAATAACTGCAGTGGATCTTTGAGCAATTCATAGGAGTTGAATGTTTGCCTCAGTTGGCAATAACACTTTCTGTGACTTGGAAAGTTTTAGACTTAAGTCTCAACTTGAACACATGTTCTATGTTGACAGGCTAACAGTGCACTAGATTGTGGGAGACCACTGAGAACAGTGATCACTGCTGAGGGCTTGCTGGGATCAGGCTGATAGACTCCAGCACAGGGGACGAAGAATATCCTCACCATAGCCAGCAAAACGTGCTGTCAGGTGTTATCTGTAAACATTGCCACAGAGTGTGAGCACTCTCACTGGGCATAAAGTCCAGTACTGTGGGAGAAAGCTGTACAAGTAGCTATTAATTGGCTATTAAGTGTGGCACGGTGGCTCAGTGGTTAACACTGCTGCCTCACTGCGCCAGGGACCCAGGTGCGATTCCAGCCTTGGGCAACTATCTGTGTGAAGTTTGCACATTCTCCCCGTGAGTGCATGGGCTTCCTCCAGGTGCTCCAGCTTCCTCCCACAATCCAAAGATGTGCAGTTTAGGTGAATTGGCTATGCTAAATTGCCCATTGTGTTCAGGGATGTGTGGGTTAGGTGCATTAGTCTGGGGTAAATGTAGAATAATAGGGTTGGGGAATGGACTTGATGGGCCAAATGGCCTGTTTTCACACTGTAGGGATCCTATGATTTCTATGAAGGGCTGCAAATTGGCTGATACTAGCCCACCATCAGGGTAAAATGTGAGCAGAAGTAGTGTAGCAATTGGCACAGCACTCCACCATAGCACCCAAATGATACACACACTCGCTCTCAAAAAAAATGTCGCCTGCACAGGGATGTGGAAAAACTCAGCTCATGTATTAGCAACCTCTTATCTTCTTGCATCCTGAATCGATGCTCACTTTTCTTTATTTAACTTATTTTTCTAATTAACTTATTCAGGGGGTGTAGGTACACAACCACTGTACCACAAGAGGGCCCTCAAGGCTCTCTTTACCTGCAGTCCACAAACGTGCACAATTGTCTCACTTTATCATTACAGAGGTAATTCTAGAGCTCCAGCTTTGACTCACTAATTCAGCAGAGATTAGGTAGTTATGCCTCATTAACTGGTCCTGGCTTTAACCAATAGCTATTTTCTAAATCATTGCTACTCCTCTGGCATTCAGCCCTTTCTGTCAAATCTGACATCATTCCAGTTGTTCATAAAAGACAAACTCATCAGGTGGAATCTTCTAGGGGTCTGGACAAGATGGGCTTTGATGAGATTTGTAGAAATGGATTAAAATTCCGAAAATGTCTTGATTTCAAGAGCATCTCACTCCAGTTTTTATGCTGTGAGTTTCTCACCAGGCAATAGTGAGGTGTGAGTTAAAGCAGTTAATTGCTTCTTAAATGGTTTGTTAACAACCCAACTCACCTAATGAACATTTCTATGTCACTAAACATGCCCAAAAAGGCTAGGCATTGAGGAAACTCATTAAGGAAACTAGAGCAAGTGCCCTGGCAGAGTCAGCTTGTTGCTTGCTCTGAAAGATCTCCATGTCGCATACAGGAAGGTGCAAGGGAAGCCTGCAGGAGCAGTGGGGAAATCAGTTCCAACAGGGATTAGAGCATCAACCCTGGATGGGTAAGCAGACATACTTGTAAAGATGGAGGCAATGACAGTGATGGGAAAACTCAAGATAAATGGGGCAGGCAGGGGTGGGTATTTGGAACAACATTAAAAGGCATTGTAGACTCTTAGATGGAGGGTGTTAATAGCACTGACCTAGTATAAGAGTTGAGAGGTCATGTTGAGGTTGTACATGACATTGTTGATACCTCTTCTGGAATACTGTGTCCAGTTCTAGTTGCCCAGTTATAAGAAGGATATTATCAAGCTGGAGAGGGTTCAGAGAAGATTTACCAGGATGTTGCCACGTATGGAAGGTTTGAGTTCTGAAGAAAGGCTGAATAGGCTTGGACTTTTTTCAGTGGAGTGAGGAGGTTGAGAGGTAACCTGGTAGAAGTTTATAAAACAACAAGAGGATTGATAGAGTTAATGAGAGTTATCTTTTCCCTAGGGTGGGAGTTTCAAGACTAGGGGCAACATACCTAATGTGAGAGGAGAAAATTTTTTAAAAAGACATGAGAGGCAAATTCTTTACACACAGGGTGGTTCACATGTGAAATGAACTTCCTGAAGAAATGGTGGATATGGGTACAATTACAATTACAAAGACATTTGGATAGATACATGAATAGGAATGGTTTGGACGGAAATGGGGCAGGAGCAGGCAGTTTAGTTTGGGATTATGTTTGGCATGGACTGAAGGGTTTGTTTCCATGTTGTATGACTATGACTCTACGTAGCTGCCACAAGGGAAGCATAAAGAAGCAGGGTGGGGAACATTAAGGTGTAATATTGACTTTAAAGAGGCAGGGAGGACAGTTGGAGATGAACTTCAATGTGTTGGGTCGCTACATAGATTGGGCGGCATGGGGGTGGTGGGGGAAATAGATGGAAATGGGCTGTTGGCTGTTGCAAGGTAAAAGGAGATTCTTCATAGCGTAACCGGGGATGATCCAATGCAAGTTGAATTCTCTGCCATCACTTGTTCTCTAAGTGCAAAAGACTACTCGACAATGGCTGGGATAGTGCCCAGGCTGGGAAGTATCAATGTGACTTTGATGGTGACAATGTGGGATTCACATTGATTTGATACCATGGCAGTGAAGGAACAAATACATGAAGCAGCCATTTGTTAACCCCAAGCTTATTTAATTTGCCATAATGTTGTTGTCCATTTGCTATGCTTGCAAAGTGAAGGAGCTTAGGGATCAGATGCTGGTCAAAGGTGATCTGGTTCTTGCAAATTTAACATGAGATTTAGCAGCAATGACTTATCAAGAGACCAATGCAGCCAAAGACGAACAATGCTTTGAGCAATTTCTGGGGTGCTATTGAAGCATCAAACTTTCTCTTCTTTATCTCAAATGTAAATATAATAATGGTGTGCATTGAATGTAGTGAGAGGTTGAACAGGTTTGTGTGGGTCTTGGGTGAGGAGGCCATCAGAATGCTGCCGCCATTTTGAATGACATTTAGCGAGCACTCAGTCGGCTCTGCACCATGCTGCACATACTGAGGCTGATGATGGATGGATGATAGGGATGAGTACCTCATTAGAAGGGTGCAGTATGTCTCACTTTATGGAGTAGTGCATTCAGCCTCCTCTGCAGGATATGCCTCTGATGTCTCTACTGAGATCAAAGAACTTCTTTTGTACTTTCTATTCCCAATGTAGATCATTTCTACCAAGAGTTAAGAGACCTACCATTAATGGCATGTTGGTCTTTGTGGCTATCTACATAAGAATCAGGTCCATATAATGTTAATACAACATTTAGAAGACATTTGGCTAGGTACATGAATAGGAAAAGTTTAGAGGGATATTGGCCTAAATGTGGGCAAATGGGACTAGTTACATTTGGGAAATCTGGTCAGCATGGACAAGTTCGACCAGAGGGTTTGTTTCCACGCTATATGACTCTATGACTATTAGAAGGAAAAGGTGGACTCAGGCGGGCCACAGCCGATGCCACACCCATGAGCAGCAGCAGGCCAGTGTGGAGGATAGGGTGCACCTGGCTCAGGATGAGATCATTGCAGCAGGGCCCCTCAGGATGCATGGGGTTTGCGGGAAGCAGAGAGTCTTGCAGCACCAACACTATTTCCTGCAGATAAGTGAGGTGCTGTGTCAATGCAGGCTGCATATGTCCAGGGACACTGTGATATAATTGCGTTGGATGCTGAAGCAGGACCTGAGGGCTACAAGAGTGGGAGACCAGTGTCTCTTGATGGCTGTGAAGATGAAGGCAAACTTGAATGTTAGTGTGACTGGTTCCTTTCAAGGAGTGATGAGAGACCTGTGTGGGATCTCTCAGTCATGCACCCACAGATACATCAGGACAGTGACTGATGACATCCGTACAAGATCACACTGGCTCATTTAGTTTCCCCTTGATGAGGTCAGTGCTGTAGCCCAGGCAGTGGAATTCAGGAACATAGCTGGCTTCCCTCAGGTGCAGGGTGCTATCAAATGTACACACATGGCACTGAGAGGGCCCAATCACATGCTGTGAAATTAATCAACAGGAAGGGGTTCTATTTGTTTAATGTTCAGGTGATCTATGATCATTGTTACCACTTCCTGGGAGTGCCACTGCCCTGCTAGCTGCCATGACTTCTACATTCTGGAACACTTTCATATATCTGGTTTGAGAGTCCAGGAGGCTTATAGGGCTGGTTATTGGGGACAAGGGCTACCCAGTGCAACCATGGCTGATAACACGTTTGCATAACCCCCTAACTGACATGGAGCATAGGTTTAATGGTGCCCATGCTTCAGTCAGGATCATTGTGGAGCAGGTGAAGGGGCTGCTGATACTTGAACCAGTTCTGGAGGTCTCCTGTATAGTTCTGGAAAGAGTGTTCCTCATCACCCTGGCAATTGGATGTGAGGGATACCATGGGGCAGGCTAGGGAGTTAATGAGGCAGGTTTGGTAAGATAAAGCAGTTTGGCAAGATGTTCAGACTTAGCCAAAATTATAAGATTCAGCTCATCATTTTTCTGACCTTGCGAATCAAGCTGCACATCTACCTTTTCTGTCCTAAATAAAGATATTGAAAGATTTGTAGCCTACTAGCTTCATGGTCAAAATTCCCATAGCACTCTATTGAATTTAACCAGATGGATTGCAGAAATTCAAAATGGCAGCTCACCACCAACTTTCAAAGTCCTGGCCTTGACAATAATGATCATATCTCATGACAGTGTAAATAAAAGCTTTCAATTGAGTGTGTACTCCTCCTATAACACCAACACAGTCTAAGACACAAAAATGGCATACTCTAGGAATTTGAAAATATTTCATTATTCCTTTTTGCAGCCTTCAATATGACCACCATACCCTTCTGTCCCAATAGATTTCTAAAATTGTCTGTCTTGATGTGGCTGTCCTTGAATGTTTCCACTCTATTAATGGAGGCATAGTCTAAACATCTCAAGCAATGGCTCCTTATTACCTTCAAGTCTTTCCAAGGATCTATTCCTGGCTCTTCCTCAACTGTAGATTGGTGATAGACACCAATTCACATGTACATTTGACTTAAAAATCTCTACCTCTCCCTTAACATTTTATGGCTACCAGTCACATTCCTCATCTTTTGTCCGTGCAGCTTTAATTTGAGCCCTGAGTCTGCCAGATGACAATGCAATACTTTTAAATGAACACTGATAGTTTTGTATTAGATTAAAACCTAAAAATAATTTTGAATATAATATCATTTTTGAATATAATTTTCACAAAAACTAACCTCCTCAGTTATTTTAACAAATAATATGATTCAGTGCATCTGGCTTCGAAATGATGTTACTTTCTCGTCAGCTTTAGAAATCATAAATCAGAACTATCTCAAGGGTCTTGCTTTGCAGTTGCTAACCAAATCAATTAATCTGCATTGAATGCCTCAATAAACTAATTCTTGCTTATTTCACCAATATGAAATCGGCAACTCACAAAAATCGTTCAGCTTTATTTATAGTGACTGATTTTAAATGTCTGACCTTTCAAGGGGAAAGCAGCCTGCAGTAATAAAAAAACCCACCATTTAACAGTTTGGTGGACACAAGCGTTCCATATGGGAGGTGCTTGAAAAACTCTAACTTTGTTAATTCCTATGTATGTCTTATTCAACCACATTTACGAAATGCAATTGACTCACCTTTAAAAAAAACACTATTTGCAGACTGTACACTCGGAGATTCCAAAAACTAAAACAAAATGGTTAATTTCACAATAAAACACTTCAGTTTTTCAATGAAGGGTCAGTTACATCTGCTGCACTTGGTAATCAGATCAAGATGATGGTGTTAACATGTATCCTTTCCCATTAAGACAGACATTTTTTTTTCTCTCATTATCAATGTCACTAACATTATGTTGCTAATCAACAGTAAGCAGTTGGGTAGCATTTTCAATATAGAAAATATCCTAAGGATGCTTCACAGAGGGAAAAGGAAAACAAATGCTGACCACTTGCAAACATGAGCTCCAAAGCTGGAGTTAATGGATAGGGGCAGTGAAAGGAGGCCCTAATAGATAACAGACCAAAATCAGAGGAAGGGAGGGAGGGAGGGAGGGAGAGGTCACTGACGTTGTGTACAGTCTGATTAAGTTTGTAGAATTATCAATCTACTGCAGGCTGAAGGTTGCAGTTTTGCCAATTTTTGCCCACAGCAAGTGAAGGTTTATTAAGATTGGATGACAAACTAGTGTTTGATAGTGCTATATTGTTAAACTAACAAATTGACAGTGATCCACTGCAGCCTGCAGGCAAAAGGAATGTATGTAATGAATAAACAACATAGGAAAATTTCTGTCTTAATCCATATAAGGTTAAGCCATGGGCCATTGTTGAGAAAGTGATTTATTGCCTGTGGTGCTATCCTACAGAAAATATATTAAATATTGGTATTTGGCATTGGCTCAGTGGTTTAAATGGTCATGACAAAGACAAAACCATTATTCGAGGAGAACATGGATTTCTTCCAGTGATTTTGGTCAACATTCTGGGCAGCACAGTGGCTCAGTGGTTAGAACCAGGGACCCAGATTCAGGTGACTGTGTGAAGTTTACATGTTCTCCCTGTTTCTGCTGGCTGTTTCTGGTGTCCTCCACAGTCCAAAGGCATGCAGATAAGGTGGATTGGCCATGTTAAATTGTCCTGTAATGTCCAGGGATGTGTCAGTTAGATGGATTATCCATAGTTAATGTGGGTTATAGGGGCTGGGTCTGGATGGGATGCTCTTTGGAAATTTGGTGTCAACTTAATGGGCTGAATGGCTTCTTTCTGCAATGTTGTGATTCTTATCACAACAAAAAATGCATTAACTGGGTATTTAGCTCATCTCAGCTTGTGGGATCCTGCTGGTTTCAAATTGACACCACCTCCAGAATAAAATGCTTATGTGATATTTTGAAATATTTCTATGAGATAAAGGTAGAATATTATAAAAATTCAAGACTTAGTTTATACATGGCAGGGAAATGATTCTTGTAAAGATGGACTCAAGCTGTCATTTCCATAGCACTAGCTAAACATAACAATAAGTTCTATTTTCAATACTACTTCCTTTATGGCAAAATTGTTAACAAACAAATAATATATTATAAATCTTTTGTCAAATCTGTGATGATAGAAACCCTTGTCATTTATTCATAAAACCCTTCCTTCTTCAAATTCAAGATCATTAACAAGCTCACAAAATATTGTTGGTCACAGCAGTGATTTTCTAATAGAGCTGTATTTTCTCTTTCTGTTCTCATTAAATATTGCACAATATATTTCATAATCAGCAGTTAATTTCATGGGCAGTGAATTATCAATCTACACAAAAAAACAAGAAATATTACACTGGGTAAAATTATTATTTGACCCACACATCTTTAAGTAAATAATCTGCAACTTCGATAGCCTGTAGAACCTTTAATTTAGATATTGTAGCAGAAAATATACGTAGCAGAAAATACACTAGAAAAAATAATATTCAGTCACACACTCCCAATGACCTCCGAGGCAATATTTGATGCTGTCCTCCCACAAATTTCACATACCCTAAGAATCTTTGATGATTTTTCCTGTGAACAATGGTGAGACTCAGAGAACTGAAGAAGTTTGTACTCACTGGAGTTTGGAGGAAATCTCCACCCACCAGGTACACTGGCCTTGGCTATTTGCTTGTGCCTATGAAAACACGCATTTCCTGTTTTGGTTAATAAGGTTGCGCCCATGTGTGTAATTCAAGCAGGCTTACATTAATGTATCTTCGTGGTGTGGAGGTGCCAGTGTTGGATTGGGGTGGACAAAGTCAGAAGTCACACAACACCAGGTTATAGTCCGACAGATCAAAGGAGCAGCGCTCTGAAAGCTTGAGATTTCAAATAAACCTGTTGGATGATAACCTGGTGTCATGTGACTTCTGACTATGAACATCCATGACATGCTAATGGACACACTATAGTCTCCCACCAGGGAAGGTCAGGAAAAATCTGACCTGCCTGAAGGGTTCCCAGAACTTTTTAGCAAAACTTTAACCTGCCAATGGGAAACCACCTAATTAAGTTCAGCTTCTAAATGAAAATATCTATTTTCAACAGAATTAGAGGAGAGATATTTGTCCAACTAGATTTGCCAAAGGCCAATCTAGGTGCCTCAGTTCTATCTGCAGAATGCAATTTTACTGAGAATTGGCTTTGCTAAGAAATGTGTTACAAAGTGAGGGAAGCTTCTGATTTTTATCCCTTTTGGCTGCTTATTCCTTTAGATCAACAACAAGTTGCAGTTGTATATTTTTTATTCTTCTGTGAGAAGCACTTGGTCCTTTGATTTTTTTTTCCTTCTTTGTGAGTTAGTATGGCTAATATTTGGCAAGGCAGGATTCCCTGGTTTTCCAGTGCTCTTTCCAGAGGGCTGCTACTTGTGCAAATGCACCAGCTTCACAGCAGGCTGTCACTCCTGCAACTTGCCACTCAGTCTGTTCTGTTTCCTTTTGAAGTACTTTGAAAGGCGTGCTTGGTATGACTTGTACTTTATTAACAATTTCACATTCCCACAGGGATAGCTATGCTGGAAAGCAAATAAAAATTGCAACTTTTCCCAGCACAAAAGAAAATACACACTAGTTGAAATAAAATAAATAGTTTTTTTTTCAAGTTGAAATCATAGAATCCATACAGTGTGGAAGCAGGACATTCGGCCAATCAAGTCCACAGCAACCCTCCAAAGAGCATCCCAACCAGACCCAGCTGATTCCTGTAACTCTGAATTTCCCATGGCTAATCCACCCAGCCTGCACAACCCTGGACACTGTGAGGCAATTTAGTGTGAGCTGCTCCTCGGATGCTGCCTGACCGGCTGTGTTTTTCCAGCACCACACTCTTCAACTCTGATCAACAGCATCTGCAGTCCTCACTTTCTCCCAATTTAGTAATGACCAATCCACCTAATCGGCACATCTTTGGATTGTGGAGGAAACCGGAGCACCCAGAGGAAACCCATGTGGACCTTGTGAACTCCATGCAGACCGTCACCCAAGGGTCAAATTGAACCCAGGTCCCTGGCAATGTGAGCAGCAGTGCAAACTGCTGAGTAACCACATCACTGCTATTAAAACAGAAGGAAGTAGTGCAAATGTGGTTTGTGTAAACATATATGGAGAAAGTGAGGACTGCAGATGCTGGAGACCAGAGTTGAAAGATGTGGTGCTGGAAAAACACAGCAGGCCAGGCAGCATCCGAAGAGCAGGAGAATCGACATTTCGGGCATAAGCCCTTCTTCAGGAAATTGCCCGAAACGTCGATTCTCCTGCTCCTCGGATGCTGCCTGGCCTGCTGTGTTTTTCCAGCACCACATTTTTCAACTCTGTGTAAACATATATGTTTTGTCAAAATGAGGTTGGGTAAACCATTTACAATTTATTTTGTTTATTTTACAATGGTTAATTACTGTGTAGGTTTTAATATTCGTTGAGCACCCAAAATTGAAGCCTCCACACTGTAACTTTAAATTGCAGAAACGAATTCAATTAATTTTCAGAAGTAAATTTGTGTTTTGTCAGTTTGTATTCTACCTATAGTTTCTTAATGCAAATATGGCTTCAAAAACATCATGCTATGTACAATATGATCAATGCTTTGTCAAAATGCACTAACCTGATCTTTGGAGTAAGGAGTGTCAACTCTCCGAAGGTCATGACAGGCTTCGATAAGGATTTTTGTTGCATTCAGCTGCAACAAAATCTCACAGGCCATTGAATCAAAGAATGTGATGTTGGCAAGAGCAGCTGAAGCCAGCAGGAACACTTCACTCGATGAGGCATCTTTGCATAAATCTATGTGAAAAAAAATACATGTTTTATATAATTACAGAGATTTCAGTGAAAGTAAATAGACCTTTTCCATTTCATATTTATTGAATTTCAAAATAAAATAGTTATGCACAGTCATTATATAACATCCATTCTTTGGCATTACCTTTCAGTTAAATAGCAAATCTGACATGGAAATGTATTAATTTATACTTTCAAAAGCCTCACAACTTTTGTATATAAAAAAATGTTTTAAAAGACTCATGTAGCACAGTTAGTTTAACACATAATGTAGATTAATTTTGATTATGTTATTCACATTTTATCTTCCACAGTAGTGAGATTTCTTGTTAAATAGATGCTTTGGAAATAGGATTTAGCACTGTGCAGTTGGTAAGTAAATTACCTGGGGATTTATGCAACCACTAAGCTAGCTATAAGTTATTTTTAAAATTCTTCCAGGACAAGTGATAATCCCAGCAGAGAAAGATGTGGCTGTGTGACAGCTGGGGGTTTATTAGTACAGTAAATTACTGTAAAATGTGGGATTAATGCATACTAATTTAAAATACTAATTGAAAATATTTTGTATTCTATTATTTTCCTTCCCAAACTGGCCAGTCTGTCTTGTGCAAGTGCAACTCTTTGACAAATAATGCCATCTGCAGGAGTATTAGAAGTTTTACCATATTCAACAATTCTGCTGCTGTGTTTTTCTGTTTCAGGAGGGAAGTATTCATCATTAAAAGGTTGCAAGACTTCTTTGGAGAAATGGTTAGAGCAGTCTCACTCCAGTCTCTCATGGGCTTTGAAACAATAGCATAAAATTGAACTTAATTTTGCACTAATTGGTAATAATTTGGCTGACTCACTTAAAGATAGGTACAGTAAATAAAAACGTATCACAGTAAAGTTGCTTCCAGCTAGGTTGGCGTGGAGGCATGGTGCTGGAGCAAAGAAACTACAGCTTTGCTGTGGACCTCATACATAATGTGGGAATACTTGGGTTGCACTTTCTGACATTCCCAGGCCAGTTTCTAAAGATGGGGTTAGGGAATGGGAGTGGAGTTGTGGGGGCTGGATGGAGTCAAGGAGAACTACAAGAATTGTTGCCATAAGCTATGCTGCTGTACTGAACAGTACAGTTTGGCAGCTTTCAACGCTCAGTCCTGTTACATGTTAGAAGGGTTGGAGAGCCTTTTTTAGGTGTCACTTTACAAGTCCCCTGTGCCTATTGGAGGTCCCTCCCTAAGGTATTCCCACACCCACATTTCCCTTCCTCCCTATCTTGTCTGCTGAGGTCCCTCATCTCTCTTTGCTGCCCGGCTTCCTTTTTCACTCCCCCCTCCCCTCCCCCCCCGCCAACCCGCCCCACATGTTGCCAAAAATTGCATTGTCAGCTGGACCCAGGGGGACTCTCAACCCTACCCATCTACTGTCAAACCCACTTCCATTGACACTCACTGTTGGGGACAGGATGCAGTCAAAGCAAGGCTTTAGCCCCAGTGGCACTGCTGGAACTTGATTGATGCCATCAACTGCATATGCTTGGAGGTCTCTATGACAGGACTGCCTCTCCAGTTGGCAAATAAATGGCTGAGGTGAGGCTCCCAAGCACTTGCCTCAAGTGGAAACAATCTTTCCAACCTACCCTGTCAAGGCCTTTAAGAATCTTCTCCGCTTCTATAAGATCTATTATTCTTCTAAAAATCAAACAGGCCCAACCTACTCAATCCCTCCTCATACTGCCTTAGCTTTGAATAAAAGGAAAAAGGTCAACATTATATTTGACTTCCCTATTACCCGCTGAACCTTTTTGTGATTTATCCATGAGGACTCTTAAATCCCTCAATGGTGTAGCATTCTGCTCTATTTTTCTATTTAAGTAATATTCACATTGTAATAATATGCTAGTTCTCACACCAAAATGCATAATCTCACATTATGTTCCATCTGCCAAGTTTTTGCCTTCTCAAATAAACAGTTTATATTCCTCTGCAGAGTCTGCGTCATCTTCACCACTTGCATTACCATCTATGTTCTGCAGAGATCATTCCCTCCATGATGCCCTCATTAGTTCTACCCCTCTCCCCCCTCTGCCCCCCCCTCTCTTTCCCCGGTCCATCCACACACCAACCCACCCTCCACTCCCGGCACCTTCCCTTGCCACTGCAAGAGGTGTAAAACCTGCTCCCATACACCTCCTCCCTCACCTCTATCCAAGGCCCCAAAGGATCCTTCCACATCCAGCAGAGGTTTTCCTGCACATCAAAACACCTCATCTGCTGTGTCCATTGCTCTCAATGTGGTCTCCTCTACATTGGGGATCCAGGACACCAACTCGCGGAATGTTTCAAGGAACACCACCAAACTACCCCACCGCCCTGTGGCTGACCATTTCAATGCCCCCTCCCACTCCCCCCAAGGACATGCAAGTCCTGGGCCTCTTCCCCCATCAAATCCAAGCTACCCAATGACTGGAGGAAGACACCTCCAACCACACGGCATCAATATTGACTTCACTAGTTTCCGAATCTTCCCTCCCCCTGCCTCATCCCAGATCCAACCCTTCAACTCGGCACCACCCTCTTGATCTGTCCATCTTCCTTCCCACAAATTTGCTCCATCGCCCCACCTGCATCAACCTCTCACCTTCCCATGCTACATTTCTCCCAGGCACCTCAACTCTCCTATTTATCTCTCAGCCCCCTTCACCAACCCTGCCCCCTACCACATTCCTGATGAAAGGCTTATGCCTAAAATGCTGACTTTCCTGCTTCTCAGATGCTGCCTGACCTGCTGTGTTTTTCCAGCACCATACTTTTCAAATCTTCCCATCTATGTTCGTATTACCCACAAACTTGGCTATAGTTCATTCAATTCTCTCATGTCCTCATGAATGTATATTGTAAATAATTGGGGCCATCACACTGATTCTTGTGGCAGTCCACTAGGTGAAGGATGTTATCCTGAAAATGCTCCCCTTATCCCAAATTTCTGTCTTCTATTAGTCAGCAACACAATAGGCTGTTATCTTAGTAAATACCCTAATGCTGTATCAAATGCCTCTTGGAAATCCAAATATTTTACATCTACTGGCACCTCTTCATCTGTGCTGCTTGTTATCTCTTCAAGTAATTCAAATAAATTTGTCAGGCATTCTCTCTCTCCTGCAGGCAGTGATGCTGGCTTGATTATACATGTATTTCTAAATGCTCTGCCACTATGTCCCTTATATTAGACTGCAACATTTTCATAGAGATAGATGTTAAGCTCACTGGCTTTTTGTTACCTGTTTAATTTGTTTCTCTCCCTTTTTACACTGGTGGTTTTCCAATTGGCCAAGACTTCTCCAGAATCTAAGGATTCTTGGAATATTGCTACCAGTGCATCACTATCTTAGTAGCTACTTCCCTTAACATCCTAGAATCAGCCCATCAGGTCCGAGGATTATCAGCCTTTAGCTCCATTGATTTCCCCAGTACTTTTCTCTCTAATGGTCGTTATTCTGTATACTCCCTGCCTCACTCATTTTTGTCCCTTGATTATTTAACAGTTTTGGAATGCTACTCACATTTTCTACTGTGAAGACTGATGTAAAGCACTTTTTCCAAACCATTTGTCATTTTCGAGCAACCCATTATTGTTATTTCTTCATTGACTAAGGGGAGTGGTATTATGACTGGACTGTTGATCCAGTAATACTCTGCAGACCTGGGTACGAATCCCACCACATCATCTGGAGAAATTTGAATCCAATTTTTTTTTTAAAACCTGGAATTAACAGTCTAATGATGACCATGAGGAGAAAGTGAGGTCTGCAGATGCTGGAGATCAAAGTTGAAACTTTATTGCTGGAACAGCACAGCAGGTCAGGCAGCATCCAGGGAACAGGAGATTCGACGTTTTGGGCACAGGCCCTTCTTCAGAAATGATGACCATGAATCCATTGCCGATTGTAAGAAAAATCCACGTGGTTCACTAATACACTTTAGGCAAAGAAACTGCCATCCTTACCAGACGCATAGCAATTATTTGATTCTTAACTGTCCTCTGGGATATTAGTGATGGGCAATAAATGCTGCCTAGCTAGCGACACTCACGTCCCGTGAAGGAATAAGGAGAAAAATTTGCTTTGACCTCTTTCCCTTTGATATAAATGTTTATGTATTATTCTTATACATTGATATATTTCTAGCATTTATATTTTGGTCCCCTATTTAATGGAGTTGTACAGAAGGGCTATGCACTGGCAAGCATCCCACCAATTAAATAATCTGAACTTCACAGTTAGGAGGTACATTAACTCTTATATTCCAATAAAACAAAAGGCTATACAGTCAGTTCTACTCTAACTGCGGTAGTTCCGTTCTCATGCAATTCCCTGTTATAAGAAAATCCTGTAATAGCAGCACCATTTAAATTAATGGGGCCGGAACTGCGTTATAACCCAATACACTCTTTAAAACAATGCACTTTAGAAACAGCATCCCCAATTTGTCAATTGTGTTATCATGAATTTGTGTTAGCAAAATGCGCATTATAGCACAATAACCTGTATAAGAAAATCTGAAACTGATGAATCAACTTTTATTAAAACCTTATTTCGAGGTACAAATCACATGAATTCAATGTCAAAAATTCATCTATTGTCTGTTGGCACTTTCAAGAATGTATTTTAATATATTTTCAACTCATCAGTTGCAATCATTTGTACTCTGTTCTGTTCTGACCCTTTCAAAATTTGGTCGAGGAACAGACATAGAAACATTAATTACCATTGGCACTAAATAGATTTACTTCAATAAAATATATTTTGTTGACATTTTCTGCTGCTGTTAAAGTACTGCCAGATAAAACATTTTGCCATTTCAGGTATCTGGTCTCCTTTAATTTATTCATGAGACATGAGCATCGCTGGCAAGACCATTATTAATGCCCATTCCAATTGTCCTTGATTGAATGGATTGCAAGACCATTTCAGAAGCAATTAAGAGTCAATCACATTACTGTGAGTCAAAAGTTTCATATAAGTCAAATTAAGCAAGGGAAACATATTTTCTTCCTCATAGAGCATTAGTGAACCAGATGGTGTTTGTAATAAACTGGTAGATACATAATCACCATTGCTGGCACTAGCTTTTTTTAATAGCAGATTTGTATGTCAACCAAATTAACAATCATTCTAAGGAACATTAACTTTATTGAAAAATATATTACAAATGATCTTTGTTCCTCTCTCAGGTTTCAATCCGAAGTTTGTCTGTCACCTAAGATTAGTTTTAACTATCAATAACAGTTCTCCTTTATTTCTTGGATTGCTGACAAGTACTTTGATTAAAATGATGGATTTGAAGGACAATAATTAAATTTACAGTAATGCCACTTGTATAATCTGCACTAGGCTACTCGGGATAAGGAGGGCTGGAAGGATATTTAGGGCTGAGTGATCAGTAAATGAAGAATTTTTTGAAGTTGGTGTTTTCTCCACATTTTAAGTGTGCTTTAAGATGTTGGCCAAGATATTCACCCCGGAGCTAAGATTCCGATTAATGAATTGAGAATAGTGTGGAGCATTATTCAAATTACAAGGGTATAGCGAACAATGACATCTCCAAAAGGCCCCCAAAGTAGCTTGGAAAGTTCAATCATGGGAGTGGAACATTTAGAGAGAAAAGTGATCCCTGTCTATGGAAGTGACAGATTCCATAAGCACTGCTCTGATAATCACAGCCGGTCTGGAGGTGTAGCGAGCAATGAGAGGTAACAGTGATTGGTAACTCAGAGGCTGAGGCCTAAGCACAAGAGCAGCAGTGGTCAGAGGGACTGCCTGGAAAGAGAGATAGAGACTGTGAGCAATGGTCTACTGTGTGGTAGAAGACTGTAAATGAAGGGAAGTCAGGAGAGGTTCAAGTGGAGAGAAATGGGCTTGCAGGGTGGGGAGAGCAGCAAGGAGGAGTCTCTGAGATGGGACAGAAGCTGTAAATGGGGAAGAGCCTGTCAGAGGGGATAGAGTCTGTGAGGAGAGAAAGTGAGAAAGGAGAAAGGCTGCAAGGGATATGGATGCTGCAAGCGGGGAGAGGCTATGAGGAGGAAGGCTACCAGAGGGTTAAGGTTACAAGGGGGAGAACTTGGAAAGGAGGGGGGAGGTTGCAAGCAGGTGAGAGACTGAATGTAGTAGAATCTGAGAGAGGTGAAGATTGCAAAGATGGTGGAGAAGAAACTAATAGAGGCTATAAAGGGGAAGGATTGCAATCGTGGAGAGGCTTTGAAGGGGAAAGAGTGGCTACAAAGTGGGGAGAGGCTGAGGAGGAACAAGAGAGGCTATAGGAACACAAAGGCTGCAGCGAAAGAGGGACTAAGAAAAAGATACAATGGTTTTAAACCAGTGAATACAGCAATACACAACTATCTAGGAGCCAGGAAAACTGGAAGCCACCAATGAGTTTCTTCAAATGAATGTTGAGTGTCTAACTAATGGCTACAGAAGTTCAAGAGTTAATGTTGCTGAACGGGAAAACATATAGTGGATGTGAATGCAACAAACACTGTTAATTGGATATGTTAATTCTGAACATATTTCACAAGAAAGGTTTGTACTAATGGGTTTTCAGAACTCAAAGCATTTCACAAACTGTTCATCACTTGAGATGCAGTTACTGTGTTAGAGCAAACAATAACCATTATGCATCTGAGGAATTCACTACCCCCATAGTGCGGTGGATGCGAGAAAACTGGATACATTTAAGGAGAGGATTGACAGATTCTTAATTAGTAATGTGTTAAAGGGTTATGTGGTGTGGGCAGGAAAGGAAAGGTGAGGCGGAAAGGTCAGCCACGACTGTATTAAATGGCAGGAGCAGGTACAAGGGCCTGAATTGCCTACTCCTGCTACTAGTCCAATTGTTCTTATGGTCTTATATACAAAGATCCTAAACAGCAATGAAAAACCCGTGTAGTTGTGGTCCTTTTTAAGAGCTTGGAAAATTCCAAAGTGTTTTTAGTCGATTAAATCTTTTGGAAGTATAGTTACTGTTGTGATGAGACTGAAAATAATTCAGAAGAAATCATTTTGGGGATCCTGGGACTGATGAACATAATCTAAAAATTAGAACTAAATCATTCAGGAGAGAAATCAGGAAACCTTTATGCCTCCAAATGGTGGTAAAAGTTTAGAATTCTCTTCCACAAACAGCAATTGATGTTAGACCAGTATCAATACTGAATCAATTGTTAAAATTAAATCTGAAGTTGTGATCTGAGATGCAATAATAAGAGCAATAACTGCCTAGTTAAAATCTAACAACTTTGTATGTACACAATGGAAATTCATTAGCTGCAACTTCACCAGTCCATGGAAGGCACGCTTATGGAGATTGACTTTTGTATGTCGAAATGTGTGCCAGTTATTTTAAAAAGAATTGCTGCTAATTGACACAAGAAATTATCTTGTGCCAATTATATACAGTGGTATCTGGGAAATAATTGCAATCCTTGTGTGTTGTAGTTTTATATTTAATGGTGGATTATTGCTGAGAAATTTGAATACTTTAATCTGTTTTTGTGTGACTCCAAACATCGATATGTTAACACAAATACAGAATGTAATATTATCATGTGATTGCATCATCTAATAAAGGAGTTAGTGAGAATGAAAAAGGAATCCCTGAAAATCAAAAAAAAAGTTCTTGTAAAAAGAAGACCTCTGCTGTGAAAATGGACTTCAAGCAATATGAAACAGGAAAGCTGATGGGGCAAAATGTACAAAATAAGTGAATAAAATAAATTTCAACAATGTGTAACAAACCTTGCTGTAATTGGATGTTCCATGCTGAAAAAAAGTACTGTGTTCGTTGTAATTACACCTTTCATCTGATATTGTGTTAATTTTGATATAGTTCCAAGACAATTCGAAGGATTGTTCAGCTTCATACAGATATTCATAAGGTAGAATATTGGCACAATTTATTTTCTTTTTTCAATACAAAGGGAGATAACAGCGAGGACTTGCTGTGTTTTGCCAGCGGCCGGGAAACGTACCATCAACTTACAATAATATTTATTTAAAAAAATCTCAAGATGCTTCACATGAGCATAAACACAGTCAAGAAATTGACACAAGTGATAAGTGGAACTAGTAAGGTGGGTGACCAAAAGCTTGCTCAAAGAGGTAGGATTTAAGGACAATTTGAAATGAGGATGGATGGAGAGGAGGAGGAAAAATTTTTTTAGGGAAGTAATTTCAGAGCTTAGGCCTTAGTTAATAGAAGATGCACTTGCCAATGGTGGGACCAAGGAATTCAGGATGTCTCAGTCAAGAGCATAAAATAGTTTAGGATCTATCCTGCTAAACCTCAAACATTTCCTTATACTCCAACAATGGTACTTTAACACAAACATGACAATAATGTTATCAAATAAATCAGTAACAATAGAGTAAAAATCCAATTTCTATTATCACTACCATTATACTGCTGAACATGAGAAAGGTTATGTGCTCAGAAATCTATTAAAACCAGTGAGATTGTGCTCCTATTTTGAGTGAATGTCAATAGCAGAGAGCTCAGCCCTATGAATCTTCAAGTACAGGTCGTTCTGCTATAACGCACTTTTCGTTAACGCGAATTCACTATGACATGATTGATGAATTGGGGACACTGTTTCTAAAGCACCAAGTTTTAAAGTGTATATTGGTTATAACACAACTCCAGCCCTATTAGTTTAAAAGGTGCTGCTATTTTTTATATGATTTTTTATAACACAGGATTGCACGGAACGGAACGGAACAACTGCGTTATAGCAGAACGACTGTATTGCAAACCAAGTTAACAATCTGCTTAGATTTGCAAATAGCCTTAAGCCTAAATAATGTCAACTTACTAAAATTTTCTTTGATAATTAAATGAAGAAAGCAACAAGAAGGAAAAGATGCGGTTCAATGGAATGTGACGATAAAGAATCATTTGGAAAATGTTCCTTAATCTTAATATTTTGTTAAACAAAGAAATATTTGTGAAGACTTTCACTCTAATTGTATGGATACAGGTGCCACTAGGCTTCAAAAACCGTTCCCAGAATGTTGCAAGGTAACAGATGTTAACAGACACAAGATTAAATAAGAGAAAACCTACCCAGAGACAAAGATACAAACATCAAAGATTAAAGAAATAGCACTTCCAACTTAAGGCTGAGTGAGAAGTGATAAGCACATCAGGGAGAGTGTTAGAAGTTAAGATAAAATGGGAAAGGCTGAAACTTATTTGGTAGATGTTGTAAACAAGTACAGAGAGGTTGAATTAGAGCCAGGAAATATCAGTATAACATTGGAATTTATCTCATTTTAACAAAGCTGCTAACCCAGTTAAAATAAATTGTTTCCGGGCTTGTCAAAAAACCTGGCGTGAAAACTTTACGTAAATGTGAAAAATGAAATTTCATCTAAACATGTCAATTACAGAGGAAAGTCCATTTCAGGAAGGTGCTGGATTTATAAAACTGGCATGCTAAGATTCAGACCTGACCATGGTGGAACATCTGAAGGTAGATTTAAATGAATGATTATAGTTCACCCTCAATCTTGTGGAGTATAAGGTAGTTTTCAGTCATGCATTTGCTCCGTATTTGATGCACTACGCCCTGTGTGTCACTATAAATGTTCACAACTGCCACAATAGACAGCAGTTGGCGTCCACAAGATTAATGGCGAGATTTCACTAATTTTAAAATCCCTTTAGTTGTTAAAGGACAAAAATCAGCATCAATTAAAATATAAACACATTGAAGTAGAAAGTCACTTGTGGCCTTTATTTTGGAGGGAGCAAGCTGCCCGTAGTGTTGGGTAGACCTCATGAAATTGGTGCTCGTGGGTTATTGTCATTGGTCAGATATGCAGTGAATTTTACTCATAATATTATTGACTGTCTGCCTACCTGCTGTCTGAGTTAAAAGAAATTAGGTCACTCTGACACTTTAAAAGGACAGGCACCACATCTTAAAGGTGGGGAACCTTAAGGCTAGCCACAATTGGAAAAGTTCATACAGCTACAAAATAGTTGTAACAAATCCAGGCCAAAAGCCACGCTCTCTGGTAATGCTACTCTCTATGATCCGTGAAGGGAAAGCACAAAGTTTGAAGATGCCATGGAACTTTCCTCGCCAACACCCTTCCCTGCAATGTTTGCCAGTAACAGGTTTATATCCTGTAAAATAAATGGTCAGTCAAGTTAATCAGTTGCAAATTCGAAGCAGGGAATAATGGACCATGTTTGTGAGTCAAACTGTGCCAGAAGCCACATTTTAGCTATACATGTTAAGGTCACAGCAACATTGACCTTTGTTTGTTTATGGCTCATTTCATATGCCTGCAGGGAAACAATTCTGGCATCATTCAATCACCCGTGTCTCATTGCCTGTTTCAGGTAGTCACTGCTCCTGTCAGAACAGGTCAATATATTTACTTCAGTTGGACATCCTCGCAGCAAACGTATAGTCAAAAATAATTGCATCTGATACTAAGCTTTCCAAATGATCTAAAAAGTTAATAAGGGTGGGATATTGCTCCAAAGATAGAAATGAGCAACAAGATTGGTACAGATGCAGAGTATTACACATTGATACATATAGGATCTGCTTTGCAGATATGTGTAATCAGTAAGCATCATTCTATCCACACAGTGATACAACCAATATATCATACATGCATTTCCATCATTCTTCAAGTTTTACACTCAAATTTCAAAAAGACTAAGAAGAAAGAAAATACACTTTTACGTTTGAGGCTGGATCTTATGAATGGGGAGAGTCTGAATCCACTCAGCTAAGTGTCATTTTCATGAAGTTTCATGAAGGGTTTCTCCTCACTCGGTCTACTGAGCTTTTTCACACTATAATCCCAAACTCACCCCATTAACTACCTACACCACCTTTATGACACCCCTATCATCTGATGCTAGCCCAAATCTCCCACATGCCATAGCTGCAAGTTCTCACCACTGGCTGAATTTCACAACGTAAACCAGCATTTCTGGTGCTAGTGCCATCTTTTAAACAGCATTGGGCAGGTATCCTAGAGCTGCCCTGCACAACTGTTCATAGTCTTTTAGGTACGGTGTTGGTCAAGGGGAAATTGCAGATGGAGACCATGAGGTCCTGGAGCAGAGATGGTGCTTTTGATTAAGGAGACCATTGCAGTAATGGAGTATGAGGATGTTTCAAGAACAGAATTGATTTGTCATGAGCTAAGGAACAAGAAGGGTACAATTACATTGCTTGATATAATCTATAAACCACCAACCAGTGAGAAACAAGGAGATAAACAAATCACTAAAGAAATTACATAAGTGTAAACAAGATAGAGTAGCTATAATGGGAACTTTAATTTCCCGTATAAGGCTGGGATAGTGATAGTACAAAAGGCAGTGAGAGGCAAACATTCTTCAATTATGTTGAGGCGATTTTTTTACAGCCACATCTGTAAAGCCCAACAAGAAAGAAAAATAGGCATGGTTCTTTGGACTGAACTGGGCCAAGTAGATCAAGTGTCAATGAGGGAACACTCAGGAGATGATCATTGTATCCTAAGGTTTAAGATAATGGTGAAGAATAGCATTAGCCAACCCTAAACAAGAACAATGACTGGCTGACAGCAGACTTCAGTGGGACAAGAGCGGAGCAAGGCCTGGATTGACTGAAATGAAAGATTGATTGGAAAGTCTTTATTTCCCTGGATGACAAAGGGTATAGAAATTAAATTAAAGAAGACTGGTGATTGCAAATACAATTGATAATTAAAGTGAATACAGAACCTTCAGAACAGAAGTAAAAATCAAATAAGAGAAGCAATGAGGGAATATGAAAAAAGAATGGCAGTTAACATATAGGGAGAATCAAAGTCTTCTAAGAAGAATATCAATAATACAGATTCTGTGTCATAGAGTCATAGTCATAGAGATGTACAGCACAGAAACAGACTCTTCGTCCAACCCATCCGTGCCGACCAGATATCCCAACGCGATCTAGTCCCACCTGCCAGCACCCAGCCCATATCCCTCCAAACCCTTCCTAATCGTATACCCATCCAAATGTTACAATTGTACCAGCCTCCACTACTTCCTCTGGCAGCTGATTCCATACACGTACTACTCTCTGTGAAAAAGTTGCACTTTAGGTCTCTTTTATATCTTTCCCCTCTCACCCTAAAGCCAAGCCCTCTAGTTCTAGACTCCCTGACCCCAAGGAAAAGACTTTGCCTATTTATCTTATCCATGCCCCTCATAATTTTGTAAACCTCCATAAACCTCCCTCAACCTCCAACGCTCCAGGGAAAACAGCCCTAGCCTGTTCAGCCTCTCCCTATCGCTCAAATCCTCCAACCCTGGCAACATCCTCGTAAATCTTTTCTGAACCCTTTCAAGTTTCACAACATCTTTCTGATACGAAGGAGACCAGAATTGCATGCAATATTCCAACAGTGGCCTAACCAATGTCCTGTACAGCCGCAAAGTGACCTCCCAACTCCTGTACTCAATACTCTGACCAATAAAGGAAAGCATACCAAATTCCGCCTTCACTATCCTATCTACCTGCGACTCCACTTTCAAGGAGCTATGAACCTGCACTCCAAGGTCTCTTTGTTCAGCAACACTCCCTAGGACCTTACCATTAAGTGTATAAGTCCTGCTAAGATTTGCTTTCCCAAAATGCAGCACCTCGCATTTATCTGAATTAAACTCCATCTGCCATTTCTCAGTCCATTGGCCCATCTGGTCCAGATCCTGTTGTAATCTGAGGTAACCTTCTTCGCTGTCCACTACACCTCCAATTTTGGTGTCATCTGCAAACTTACTAGCTGTACCTCTTATGCTCACATCTAAATCATTTATGTAAATGACAAAAAGTAGAGGACCCAGTACCGATCCTTGTGGCACTCCACTGGTCACAGGCCTCCAGTCTGAAAAAAACCCTCCACCACCCTCTGTCTTCTATCTTTGAGCCAGTTCTGTATCCAAATGGCTAGTTCTCCCTGTATTCCATGAGATCTAACCTTGCTAATCAATCTCCCAAGGGGAACCTTGTCGAAAGCCTTACTGAAGTCCATATAGATCACACCTTCCCCTCTGCCCTCATCAATCCGCTTTGGTACTTCTTCAAAAAACTCAATCAAGTTTGTGAGACATGATTTCCCACGCACAAAGCCATGTTGACTATCCCTAATCAGTTCTTGCCTTTCCAAATATATGTACATCCTGTCCCTCAGGATTCCCTCCAACAACCTGCCCACCACGAGGTCAGGCTCACTGGTCTGTAGTTCCCTGGCTTGTCCTTACCACCCTTCTTAAACAGTGGCACCATGTTTGCCAACCTCCAGTCTTCTGGTACCTCACCTGTGACTATCAATGATACAAATATCTCAGCAAGAGGCCCAGCAATCACTTCTCTAGCTTCCCACAGAGGTCTAGGGTACACCTGATCAGGTTTTGGGGATTTTATCCAACTTGTGTGTTTCAAGACAGCCAGCACTTCCTCCTCTGTAATATCAACATTTTGCAAGGTGTCACCATCTATTTCCCTACAGTCGAAATCTTCCATATTCTTTCCACGGTAAATACTGATGCAAAATACTCATTTAATATCTCCCCCACTTTCTGCAGCTCCACACAAAGGCCGCCTTGCTGATCTTTGAGGGGCCCTATTCTCTCCCTAGTTACCCTTTTGTCCTTTATGTATTTGTAAAAACCCTTTGGATTCTCCTTAACTCTATTTACCAAAGCGATCTTGTGTCCCCTTTTTGCCCTCCTGATTTCCCTCTTAAGTATACTCCTACTGCCTTTATACTCTTCTAAGGATTCACTCAATCTATCCTGTCTATACCTTACATATGCTTCCTTCTTTTTCTTAATCAAACCCTTAATTTCTTTAGTCATCCAGCATTCCCTATACCTACCAGCCTTCCCTTTCACCCTGACAGGAATATACTTTCTCTGGATTCTCATTATCTCGTTTCTGAAGGCTTCCCATTTTCCAGCCGTCCCTTTACCTGTGAACATCTGCCTCCAATCAGCTTTCGAAAGTTCTTGCCTAATACCATCAAAATTGGCCTTTCTCCAATTTAAAACTTCAACTTTTAGATCTGGTCTATCCTTTTCCATCACTATTTTAAATCTAATAGAATTATAGTCGCTGGCCTCAAAGTGCTGCCCCACTGACACCTCAGTCACCTGCCCTGCCTTATTTCCCAAGAAATTTTTGCACCTTCTCTAGTGGGTACATCCACATACTGAATCAGAAAACTTTCTTGTATGCACTTAACAAATTCCTCTTACAATCTTATTCTCCACAATCATCTGATGAAGGAGCAGCACTCCGAAAGCTAGTGCTTCCAAATAAACCTGTTGGACTATAACCTAGTGTTGTGTGATTTTTAACTTTGTACACCCCATTCCAACACCGGTGTCTCCAAATCATCAATAATAAAAGTGTGGTAAAAGCAGGAGTCGGTCTGATAAGAGTCCTAAAAGGGAATGTACACATGGGGATAGGAGATATGGCTGGTGTGAATATTTGCATTTGTCTTTACCTGCAACACAGCTGATTCAATAATGTCCTTTTGGGAAGGAAACTGCTATTGTTTCTGGCCTACACGTGACTCTAGACCCACAGCAATGTGATTGACTCTTAACTGCCCTCTGGGCAATTAGTGATGGGCAATAATGCTGGCCCAGCCAGGGAGACCCTCATCCTGTGAATGAATTTTTTAAAAAGCTGATGCCCAGGGCCAGGGTAATAGAGGAAGAAACTCTGTCAATGAAAGCATTTAAAATTGATAAACAAGAGGTGTTGAATAAGTTGTTGGTATTTAAGGCATCAAGGTCAGATGACACGCAAAGGATTTTGAAGGAAGTGAGAATGGAAACTGAAGAGGCACAGGAAATAATCTTTCAATTTCCCAGCAGAGCGAGTATTAGGTGAATAGTATCTTATTTCTGGAGATGTTGACTTGGGAAAGGATGTTGCCGTTGAACTGGCTTTCTTGCTGCTGTACTTAGAGGATCTTGTGAAGGTGCAGATGGTGGTACGTCTGGAGGATTTTACAGTGCTGCAATCAGCGTTAGGTCATTCAAGTTTCTGAAGTAAAAAGGGGCATGGAGGCTTCTGCTACTCAGTGAAGCAGGTCCTCAGACTTCAAAACATATAAAGAAATACTTGGAAAATTGAAGCTCTGTTCCAATCAGCTCCAACAGAACAACACCTTCCCTCATCGACTGAAATTAATAACAGGAGTGTGCAAAATGTAGACCATTTTCCATAACTTAAGAAGTATCTCTCCACAAAGACAGACACTGCTGACTAAATTGATCATCATTTTTAATGTGCCATCTTAGCCTTTGGTTAACTGAGGAAAACAGTGTTTGAGGCCCAGGATCTCAAACCCAAATTAAGGTAATGTACAAATAGGTATGAATGAGCCATAGAGATGGGCACATTTCCAATCTTTGATACTTTCTTTTACTTCAAAAAATTGTTGCACTGGGTTGTGTTTAAACATTGTACTTTAAAATAAAGAGAATTCATTGTAGTTTTATATAAAGGCCAGAGACTCCATGAGATCAAGATTCATATTAAAGATGTATACTTAAGTCAGAAAGAAATGTTTGTTGGTTGTCTCAGCTTTCCATGTAGTCTAAACTTGATTAATAAGGGTTTATTGCTTTATTCCACAGCCCATTAGCCAGATTAGTTTATTTTAAAATCAGCAGGAGACTTTGTGGATGCACACAGCAAGTGAGAGTAGGTAAAGCTGGTTATGAAGAATTGTTGATTGGGAAGAAACACAAAAAGAGAAGAGACAAGGACCCAGCCAGTCATATTTTCAATGAACAGTTACGAGGTCATGTTCTTATTGAAGGCTAAAATGCTACATTTCAGATTCTGTAATTATGAATAATGTCGAAAGAGACAAGAAGATAAATCAGCTGACAGCATGCAGAAACAAGAAATGAAATAGAAAGGTGCTGCTGCAGCACTTCAGTAGTTGCGGCAGCTTCAGAGGTTTGGTTGCCACATAATATCCTGATAAAGAAAGTAATGTCATTTGCTCCATGCGCAATTACACACCCAGCCTTGGTATTCCTGATGAAGGGCTTTTGCCCGAAACATCGATTTTACTGCTCCTCAAATGCTGCCTGAACTGCTGTGTTTTTCCAGCACCACTCTAATCCACACCCAGCCTTGGACTATTTCATTTTTAAGTGGCTTCTAGCAATACTGGATGCCTGTTACTACAAAAGGATTATATTGCTCTCACATTATTACTGAACATGAGTATTTTCATCGACATTAGGTGCATGTATCTGGGGAGATGCTGGCATTTATTTATGTTGGCAGATTTAACAGACAAGGATCTGGCATAATAGGTTACAGCTCAATTTTCCATCTCTCCCCAGTCCAATACCTTTACCGTAGGATGGATGCAGATGAAACAAAATCCTGCTGCTGTCATCTCAGTTTTCATGCAAGTAAAAGTTATGAGGAGAGAAGGTTTCCAGCAGTCAAAGTTTTATTTGGCTGTCAGCAAGCAGCGAAATATAAACGCTGAACACATTTGACATGACACATCCTTCTGGGTATCGCTACAAACAGCATGAGATTTTCCTCTCAATGTGGGAAATTATAAATTCTTGAGGTTTGTCGCAGTGTGTTTACCAGGAAAGTGCTGTAAATTGAGCAAGGAGAATTTGATTCTTTCATGACATATGGAATAGGAAATGTGAATGGAAAATATATGTTATATTTTCTTCAGGATATTTAAAAATGCATTCTTTTTTTTATTACAAATCAGTGCTCTGGCACCCAACCATTTGAAATGTCTTTTCTAATGTTGATGTAGATTTCTGAGAGCGAAGGCAAATCTGTGAAAGCAAGAGTGCCCTCTAGTGTACAGCTACCTACTTGCAGATTGCACATCCCCCCGTCCCATTTCAAATTCCCATTTCACATGAATCATTTGTTCAGATTTGTGTCTTCATAGGTCTCAAATGAACAGTGGAAAATACAAATTGAAACTTAAGGTGATGCATCTAAAGACTACACAATAAAAGATGGCATGAAAGATACTATACCATGCATTACCCTGATCTGAGGTTGCCTTTCTGTTAGAAGCATTGCAACAACTGATCACACAGAGAAAAAACTTTTACCAGCAGACAATTATACAAAAATAGAAGCTATCACAGCAACAGGGCAAGAACTAATAGGCAATTTGACTGTTTCTGGCCTTCAAGCAACTTTATGATATCAGCAACATCGTAGTGAGATCTCCTCTGATGTTGCTCTGCTGCCTTGTATAGACTGGGCATGTATTACCTATTCTCTTGAATATGTAAGCTTTGGGGGTGCATGGTGGGGAGGGGGGGGGGATCTAAATAAGGTGTTTCAGATAATTATATGAGGTTCTTGAATAGAGAGAGAAAAAAGGAACTCCTCTGGTAGAGAGTCCAGAAATAGCTGGGGTATAATCTTAACTTGCGAGATAGGCCTCTCAGTTGAAAACCACTTCTTGACAAAAAAAGTATTGTGAAAATTTCTTTTGTTAAGCTCCTGAAAATTCAACTGAAAATTTCAGAACTGAAATTGATCTTTTGGCATTCAGCAATGCTATGAGTGTTACAGAACCAACAGTGCAGGAGCTGGAGGCAGCAAGGACTCAGGCCCCCAATTTTTTTTTAAATTAAAATACTTTTTGGTGCAGGAGGAACAGATGCGTTCCTTGCAACCCTCAAGGACCATATGGGATTCACCTTTCAAGCATCTACCTCATCCCTATTCAATCTCTGAAATATGGATCTCTATACCCTTGCCCTGCATTGCTAGCGATAGTGCTACTCCAGACAGAAGTCAAAGATGGGGAATGAAAATAGAGACCAGGAGTTAACATCTCATGAGCATCATGCTCGGGGCAGGATGGAGGAGTTGTGGAGGGCAGTCTGTCATTTGCTATGGCCTTCCAATTCTTATAAACCAAAATAAATCAGACCATAATTGTTGGGGTTATCCATTACAGTATTCTTAGTGATTTAACATTCAAGGTGGACTTCTATAATTTTCTTTGATAATAACAAAGTATATTTTCTGTTAAGATATCATAGAAGAAGTTCCAACTAAATGGCTCTAAGAAATGAAGGTTAAAAACAAGCAGGTTAGATAGATATGTAAGGTGGATAGCAAGAGTTTCCAGAACTATCCAAAAAACCTAAGTACAAGTAAAATCAGTATTTGTCCTCTAGACAGTGAGAAGATAGAGTTAATGGTAAATGGTAATGAAATAGATAAACATTTTGCTTCTCTCTTCACTACAGAGGATACAAAACTATCCCAGTAATACCTATAAATAAAGAGGTGGATTGGAGAGAATAAATTCATAAATTTGCAACCACCAGGGAAGCAGTTTCTAGCAAACATTGATAGAGCTGGAGGCTGACAAGTTCCTGAGTTGTGACAAGTGTGCGATTTATATTTGTCAATGTCAGTTCTTTTAAGAGTTTGGATTTCAAACTAGTGGCATGTGACTGCTGGCTTACTTTTGTGAAGTGGCTTAATTTTCCAAAATTCCTAGATTCTAGAAAGGTGACAGCAAACTAGAAAATAACACAGTGGGGTGGCACAGTGGGCCCGGTGGTTAGCACTGCTGCCTCACAGCGCCAGAGACCTGGGTTCAATTCCCACCTCAGGCAACTGTCTGTGTGGAGTTTGCACATTCTCCCTGTGCCTGTGTGGGTTTCCTCTGGGTGCTCCGGCTTCTTCCCACAGTCTAAAGATGGGTCAGTTAGGTGAATTGGCCATGCTAAATTGCCTGTAGTGTCAAGTGAAGTGGTAAATGAATGGGGTTGGGTGGCTTGCTCTTTGGAAGTCGGTGTGGACTTGTTAGGCCGAAGGGCCTGTTTCACACTGTAAGTAATCTAATCTAATAAACTCGTCATTTAGAAAGGAAGGGAGTTGGAAAACAGGAAATGCTAGACCAGTTAGCTTGATATCTGATAGAGAATGTGTTGAGGTCAATTATTAAGGTACAGCTGCACAATTGGAAGCTTCAAGTTGATCATGAAGTGTTAGCATGGTTTTGTAAAAGGAAAATAATGTTTAACAAATTTATTGGAGCTCTTTGAAGGAGTAATACGTAATGCAGATAAAGAGGAGCCCACATATTACACTTTGATTTCCAGAAGGCATTTAACAGGGTGCTGCATAAAAGGATGTTGCACAAATTAGGAGCTTATGTGAATAGTGAATGAGAGTCGAGCGAGAAAATTCCATTAGATTAACAGAAGCCTCCAGCTGCCAGTGGATTCAGGTCATGGCTCAGCTTCCAGCATGAACTGCAGGTCTGTTGCACATTTTGCTTCACAGAAACCTGGCTCAATCCATCCATTCCTGACTGTGCACTTCAGGCTGATGGTTTTTCTATGCATCATATGGACTGTACAGCAACCTTATGGTGGAGGCATTTGCTTTTTAATCAACACGGACATTGCAACCTTGGGCAGCCATTGCTCCCCAAACTTTAAGTTCCTCACCATCAAATACCACCCCTTCTATCTACCACGGGAATTTACTGCTGCTATACTAACTGCTGTGTACATACCGCAAGCAAAGGTTGAGGAAGCTCTGGATGTGCTGTACTCCACCACTAACACCCTGGAGACGGAACACCCCAAGGCCCTGTTTATTGTAACTGGTGACTTCAATCAGGCCAATCTAAGGAAGGTGTTGCTCAAGTAACTTTACCTATCCCAGCAGGGGCCCAAACATTTTACACCACTGCTACATTACTGTGAAAGATGCCTACCACTCCATCCCCTTCCCTCATTTCGGGAACTCCGACCATAATGCCTTGTTCCTTCTCCCAGCTTACAGGCAAAAGCTCAAGCAGGAGGTCCCCTCGCCGATACAGGTCCAGTGCTGGTCGGAGGAAGCAGAGGATCAACTCTGGTCCGGTCTGGAATCAGCTGATTGGGCCATGTACAAACAGTCCGCAGGTACCTTGGAAAAGTACGTCATCACCGTCACAGACTTTACCAGCAAGCATGTGGAGGGCTACTTACTGAGGAAGTCAATCCAGGTGTTCCCCAAGACGAAACCCTGGATGAATCAGGACATACAGAACATGCTAAAAACTAGGTGTGAGGCCATCAGATCAGGAGACCTACTCAAATATAAGGAATCCAAGTATGACCTTCACAAAGCCATTAAGACAGCCAAGAACCAACACCGATCCAAACTAGAGACCCAGACAGATACCCAGCGACTATGGCAAGGACTAAATGACATCACAGGTTCTAAAAAGAGGCAGTGCAAGAGAGCAGACAATGACACATCCCTCCCAGATCGTCTCAATGCCTTCTATGCATGCTTTGAGCAGAATTTCGGTGGAGAGGTAACACCTATTTCGACAAGTCCTGATGAACAGTCACTGCATCAGAGGTCAGATCAGTTTTCCTACATGTGAATCCAAGGAAAGTGATGGGACCAGACGGAGTATCAAGCTGTGCATTCACGGCATGCGCATATCAGCTAGCAGAGGTCTTCTCGGACATCTTCAACCTCTCCCTGCAGAAGGCCACTGTCCCTGCCTGTTTCAAGAGGGCCAACATCATCCCTGTGCCTAAGAAGGCTCATGCAGCATGTCTCAATGACTACCGCCCAGTGGCCCTAACTTTGGTGATCATGAAGTGCTTTGAAAGGCTGGTCATGGCATTAATCAACTCTAGCCTGCCCACCACTCTTGACCCACTCCTATTTGCCTATCGGACCAACAGATCCACATCAGATGCCATATCACTTGTCCTTCACTCCTCCCTAGAACATCTTGACACAAAGAACAGCTACGTAAGAATCCTACTCATTGACTACAATTTAGCCTATTATCCCCTTGAGATTGATTACTAAACTTAATGCTCTCAGACTAAGCCCCACTCTCTGCAACTGGATCCTCAGTTTCCTGACCCACAGGCCACAATTGTGAAGATTGGGAACAATATTTCATCCTCACTAACACTCAACACTGGAGCCCCCCAGGGGTGTGTACTCAGCCTCCTACTGTACTCACTATATACCCATGACTACATCACTAAATACCAGACTAATGCCATTTACAAGTTCACTGATAACACCACCATAGTCAGTCGAATCTCAGGTGGCGATGAAACAGATTACAGACGAGAGGTGGAAGACCTAGAAAAATGGTGCACCGAGAACAACCGAGCTCTCAATGTCAGCAAAACCAAGGAACTCATTATTGACGTTCAGCATTTGTTACTCATGTCCCCCTACCCATTAACAATACAGAGGTGGAATGAGTGGAGAGTATCAAGCTCCTGGGAATGGTCATCCATAACAAGCTTTCTTGGACTCTTCATGTGGACACACTGGTTACAAAGGCCCAACAATGTCTCTTCTTCCTCAGGCAGCTGAGGAAATTTTGGCATAAAGGCGAATACCCTTGCCAACTTTTATAGGTGCACCATCGAGAGCATTCTGTCTGGGTGTCTCACTACCTGGTATGGCAACTGTACCATTCAAGATCGGAGACGGTTACAGAGAGTGATGAACTCGGCCCGGACAATCACAAAGGCCAGCCTCCCATCTATAAAATCCATCTGACAGGTCCACTGTCACAGAAAGGCCACCAGCATTCTCAAAGATCCATCCCACCCTGGCAATGTTTTTCTACAGCCTCTACCATCGGGGGAAGATACAGAAGCCTAAACACACGCACCAGCTGGTTTCGCAACAGTTTCTACCCTACTGTTATTAGAATACTGAATGGTCTCACAAACCCTTAACATTTGCCTGTACCTGTGTTTTTGTTTTTGCCGCTGTTTACCTATTATTTATTTATCTATGCTACTTAACTCTTTGACCTGCCTGTATTGCTCGCAAAACAAAGCTTGTCACTGTGCCTCAGTACACGTGACAGTAAATTCAATTCAGTTCAATTCAATTCAATTCCTGCCCTAGATGTCAAGAGGAGATAAATTCAGCCCACATTATCATAAATGTTCTAAAAATATTGGCGTCTAAGCCAATTGATCAAGTATTTTTGTGGACTAACCTTATTTAAGGCAAAACAAACACCTTATAAGGTATTTTTAAACAGAGCAAAATCCCATGAAATACTTCACAAGTGCATTATCACACAGAATTGTACAGAATAGAATAGCAATAAAATAGAACAGCATTTTATTGTCACACATTACAAAAAGAAGCGGTTAAAAGTTTGATAAGTCGCCATACTACAATACCTGTATTCATAACCGAAATCATAGATAAGAAGCAAAAAGTAAAAATTAAGAGAGAGTTCAGCTCAGCTCCATTTCACTTCGGGGAAAGTCGATTAAGATGATGAATGCTGGAATATGAGGAAGCTGCTACTGGGGAGGACCTGCACACCGATGAGACCTCCATGCCAGGACAAGACCATCAAACCTGGAGACTACCATGCCAACCCTAGGCCGCCCATCCAGGACAAGGCTGGCACAACAGGACACCACTGCTCCAGGCTGGAATACAAGACTTCCATGCCAGGATGAGATCTCAACACATGATCTCCAATCTGGGACTGGATAAGATTGTGCAGTTGGAATACCCGAAAGCGCCTGCCAAAGAAGATGTCCACACTAAAGAGGCCTCCACACTGGGACAAGTCGGCCAAACCTAGAGACCGCCACGCCAAACTGAGACTGCAGCTCCAGATGAGGCCGCCACAATGGGAGACTGTCAAACTAGGCTGAGACCACCACACTGGACTGGAAAGCTCCTCCTCACTGGGCCCGGGCCAGGAGAACTTAAAAATGTGATGCTGGAAAAGCGCAGCAGTTCAGGTAGCATCAAAGGAGAAGGAGAATCGACGTTTCGGGGCATAAACGTCGATTCTCCTTCTCCTTTGATGCTGCCTGACCTGCTGCGCTTTTCCAGCATCACCTTTTTAAGCTCTGATCTCCAGCATCTGCAGTCCTCACTTTCTCTCAGCCAGGAGAAGACTCCTTCCACCGAAGAAGTTAAAAAGAGTAAGATAATAAATGGAAACATTGAGCCAAAGCAGAGAAAGTGAAAAGTCGTTGGAGTAGACAATCTCTGGTGCTGCTACACAGCCATCATCTTGCTTCTATGCTGTTTGTTGCACAGGAGATATTAGAGTTGCTTACTAAAACTTGTGGTCAAGGGGGTAAATTTTACTGTAACTGTAAAGGTACAAATTGAAGAAAAAAATTAGGGAGGGAAATCTAGAGTTTAGGAAATTGGTTGACCAAGGATGCTAGTGGTGGAGTGATTAAAATCAGGGATATGCAACAGATCAGAATTTGAGGAACATAGGTATTTCAAAAAGTTATGGGACTGAAAGGACTTACAGTTAAGGAGGGGTAAATCACTGGAAAACAAGGATTAGCATTTTAAACTCAAAATATTTTCCTAAGAAGGTCAACAATTAGTATCTTTTAAAAAAAAAATTCAGAAGTGCAGGCTGTATTGCATTGGGTCGGCCCACTAAACTCTTTCTTCGCCTTAATTTTTCCATATTATACATGTTGCTTTTCAATCAGTAAATGCAGACAAAATAATTTTTTTATCAGTTCAAGTGAAATGCTTCTCTTGCTGTGTACACATGCAAGATGATAGTGTACTGGCTTAATATTTCTCAATAAACTGGACAGATAAAGAATGCCTGAAAGCCATTGAGTCCTACACTTTCATACATGCCAGCAAGCTATGTGATCAAAAACCTTCTTCAGTACAGACCCCCCCCTTACATCTTCCATGGGACCCAGTCTACTGAGAACAGAATAACATTAACATTTTTATTGAAGCAGATGTAACTGCATTTCTGAAGCCTAATTTACTTCTCATCAATGTATTTTCAAATCTGTTGATTCTCTCGTACTATCTACTACCATCTCACAAATCACATCAACTGGGAATGTATGCCTTTATATAGAAAATGTCAGGTGAAAAAGCAAAGAATTTATCTCACTAGTTCAAATGTCAAACTGATGCTGCTCAATGTGAGTTAAATCTTCACCAACCCTCTTCAATAGACACATTTGTAATTGAAATTATCTTCAGAACTGGAGTTATGCCAAACATATGTTTCTTTTAAATAAGCAAAGAACCCAAACATATGTTCAGAATATAGTTCCATGGTGTTACGAATATCAACTTGCACCAAAGCACCTGGTCAAGTAGATGAACTATCTCTATTCCTCTCTCACCATGCCATAACATATACAAAACTTAATGAATTGAGGTATCCAATCTCAATTTTACAAAGTTACTCACTTTCAAGCAATTCCATAAAGAGCATTACAAATGAGACATTCCATCTGGCCATAAGCAGAGTAGGATAGTGCATGGAGATCAAGGCTTAAATCTACAATCTCCCACACAACAATTTTAGATTAGCCAAATGATCCCAGCTGATGATATTACTCAACATGTCAGTTCCCAAACTGCAATCTGGTTTGATAGATGATATTCTGCTTTTGTTTGGTTTTCACAGAAATGCCAAGACACAATGCTGCAGATTTGATTTTAACAATAAAACAGGAGTATGTTACACAAAACAAACAGAGAATACATTAAATAAACAGCCTATTTATTTATAATAAAAAGTATTAGAAAAAACACCTCAGATTAAGCAGTATCTGTGAAAAGAGAAACTGCATTAATGATTCCTCAGCACATTTTGTTTTTACTTCAGATATTTAGCATTCTCATTCTTTTGTTTTAATTTACATATAGTAAATGTTTTGGGATTTTAAAACTGCATTCCTTTACAGTTCTCATGTCAGAGAGACAACTTCCTTCTCTATCACACAGAGTTAGGATTAACAGATGCTTCCATTCCCATCCCTATGGATTTGATAGCTCCTTCCTTGAGCCTTCATATAACTCAGTATAGAATTTCTCAGCTTCAAAAAAAAATCTCTTCAGGGTTTTAACCAAACACCACTGATCTGGAATTTGTATCTTAAACTGAGGTAATCAATTTCTTGACAATTCTAAACTATCTTCAGACCTAACTGTTTCATACACTCATCTCCAGCTAAGACATCTGCAATAACAGAAACTAAAAAAGCTTTCTTCAATTTATGGATGGTTTCCCTAAATCCAAAAAAAAATCCATTCCAGAATGTTCTACCTGAAGACAATGCACAATTGTTTTACTTTGTTTATTCATAAAATTCACATAAGGAAGGCAGACATGTTTTACTCGCCAGGAATTCACCCTGCCAAATAGTTTTTTAAAGAAATCACTATGGCTATAGAAATACAGGTTAATCATTAAACCCTAATTTAATACTATGACCTCAACTGATATTACCACTGGACACATCAGATCCCAGACTCAGATCTGGTATGACAGATCATATATCATTTTTGGGGGGGTTTTAATAAAGTTGTTTCCCATAGAAACTTAAGCATACAATCTGCAGATTTAGTTTACAAGTTTTTTTTCCACAAAACAAATTAACATAAAATAGAACAAACCACAATATTTATATATAACAAATGCTTAAAAGATTTTGAAAAATACATTAAAAATGCAATTTCATTAATCCAATCACCACCCCAATTACTCAATGTAAGAGAGAATCCTCTCATCAATCCCACACAGGGTTTGACAAAACAGTGGCTTCAATTCTTAGTCATGAAAATTCGATTGCCTTTTCCTTGATTTGGTATATAACTCAGGTTTGACTCTCTCTGCTTCACATAATCTGTTCAGGATTTTAACTAGACACTCTGGAAACTTTAAACTCCTTCCACTGAGCTAACATACTTTTCATAATTCTTAAGCATTTTCTCCCTCTCTCAGGAACAACTACTTTACATGTCTAGCTTTAGCAAAGAATTTTGCAGAAGTGCTGCAAATAAAACTACAAAATAAAACATTATTCTCCAAGCTATTGGTGCGTTCACTAAGCACATCTGTAAATTGTCCTAATGAAATCACCATGACAGAAATATTCACAAGTTAACCATTAAACCTCTTCACAGAAAACCACTTTTTTTAAAAATTCACTCACAGGATGTGGGTGCAGCTGGCTGGCCCAGCATTTATTTCTCTGTTGCTAATTGCAGTTAGGTGTAAAACACATTGTTGAGGGCATGGAGTCACATGTAGGCCCGACCAGGTAAAGATGGCAGTTACCTCCTCTAAAGGACACCAAATTTTTTTTCTGGCAATCAATACTGGTTTCACAGTCATCACTACATTCTTAATTTCATATTTTCCTTACTGAATTTAAATTCCACCATCTGCCATGGTGGGATTTGAACCTGGATCTGCAGAAATGTAATTGCTGGATTAATAGTCTAACGATAGTGCCTCTAAGGCATTGCTTTACTAACTTTCAATGTACGCTGACACATATTGAACAAAGACAATGAGGTTTGTTTCAAGGATTTTAGCACAATTTAATACTATCACCCATGTTCTCAACTTGTAAGTTAATGTGTTTTCTTACTGTTCAAGGATAGTCAACCTCACCAGCACAATGTTTCCCATCATATCATGTGAATGGTAATGTGCTTATAAGCAATCCCTCATCCGCAATTGATTAACTCCATGGGTTAGTTTATTTAAAATATTAAAATACATTACAAATTGTGAAGCAGACATTACCAAACTAAAGTGTGTGTGTGTGTGCATGTATGTGTGTGTGTGCGCATGTGAACATGTGCATGTGTCTGTGTGTGTATGTCTGTCTATCTGTCTGTCTGTGTGTCTTGCAAACCCACAGCAAACCAACTATTAGGAAGAGTTGCAATATTGTATACACGCAGTATAAGGAGTCCTTCAAGTTGAATTATCTGCAAGGAAACATACACATGTAAAACTCACAATGATCTGTCTGAAAGTTCTTCCTATTGAGGTCCTGGAATCTGCAACTTCCTTTCCTCAGGCAATTCAGACTCCTCTTCGTTGAAATTGAACCTTTCTTCATGGCAAAATAATGCAGACTAACCAAGTAATGATTACTCTTCACTTATACAAGAGCTTTCCACCAGAAATATACGCTTTTAACCCAATACCCCTCTCCACCAGAATTCCTGTTGCAGAATGAGTGTAATTCAGTGTATAATATGTCTATGCACTTTCTTTCAAAGGGCCACCTTGGACATGGTGATACTCAGCAAAACAGGTCAGCAAGTGTACGGTGATTCAGAGGAAAGGCATCATGTAAATCCCAACATTACCGTTATTTAAATGAAAACCCTTCTGGATGACTTTGCAAACAATCTGAATGTTTAGTGAACGTAGTCTCCTCTTGTTCACAAGTGTCAACAGATATTCAGTTGCATCTCTGTGTAACATAAGCATTATTTATAGCCCATTGTAAGCTTGGGAAATCATGAACACACCAGAAATCTCCATATCTGTTGCCATTACATGATGCTGACCTAGATGAACTCTGCAACTCCACCAAACATGTTATGACATATCGAATGCAGTTGCAACTATTCTTTTGTCTTACATTGTACATACCTTCTGTGACACATTAAAGAATTGGAATCAAAACTTTAAACAAAGTGATCACCGTCATGGTGACGATAGAACTGAGCTGGCTCTGACCGTGATTGAAGGTCTTTGCAAAGAAGTTCACAGTGATCTGCAATGACTGCCTTGGACAAACACAATTTCTGAAAACCTAGTTAAAAATCACACAACACCAGGTTATAGTCCAACAGGTTTAATTGGAAGCACACTAGCTTTCGGAGCGACGCTCCTTCATCAGGTGATAGTGGAGGGCTTGATCATAACACAGGATTTATAGCAAAAATTTACAGTGTGATGTAACTAAAATTATACATTGAAAAATTGATTGTCTGTTAAGCCTGTCATCTGTTAGAATACAGTGATAGTTTCACTTCTTTCATGTGTAAATCACAAAACCTTTGTTTAAAAGTTGCATTCTCGGGTTAGCTGTTAACAATGGTGATAGCTAGACAATATGTTGAAGGTGTTGGCCCCCTGTGTTCTCTCTGTCTACGCCATGATGTCTATTATTCCTACTCCTTCTCAGTGATGGTGTAAAAACAGTGTACCACACGGCCATGCTTCCCAAACTGGGGCACGGTGGACATATGGAAATGCAACCCGTGAACTCACTAAAAGTTAATACTGCAATTTGCATCTTCACTATCGACATTGTAGTTCACACCTCAACTGTCTCAGGCAGATTCCAGATGCTTTACAAGACAGCTCCTGAAAATGGTTCAAAGTTTTCAATTTAAACATATTTCTTCGAGTTAACAAGTAGTTGTTTGTCATCTGTTTATACACAATACATTATTTTTTTACTAGTATTCAAGAGTTCTTTGGGCAGATTATCAGAGAAAAATAAATAAATAGTAGCAATTGATAACCCATCCACAAATCTACTTCAATGCTTATTAAATGATTCTGAGTTTTACAGCTCTGCAGTGTGTCCTAAATATTGAACCCTGCATTGAAACATTATGCTCCTTCAGTTTCCATGATGTTTAGCAGGTATAGGTTATATCCCTCTTTATATTTCATTGTCCATTGTAGTAGTCAAGAAATTCCCCAGAGGTGCTCAAGCTTCATTAGTGTCACGACAAAAAATGGAAAACCCATTCATTTCTTACTGTGGCTTGCACTAAAAAGCAATAGCAACAAATTGCTAAGCAAATTCAAAAAATTTCATGGCTACTGGTTAGTTCTAATCACATCATTCAACCCTGCACAAAAATACAGAAGTGCAACAGAACAGAATTAAAATAACTAAACTGACAAAACTGCTGAAACACTATGGGTTGTCAGCTTTTTCTAAATTATGAAATGGTGAAAAATATTTTTGGAAAGTGGTGGGGTCAAGTATTTGATAGCAGTCTCAATCAATAGCTTGGAAAGTCACCTCACGCATGGTCAAGACAGCAAGTGGGCAAAGTCAGATGTGGATGTGGAGGAAATGAAATGTAAGGTCAGTGAGTAAACTTGTGGGAATAAAGGACTGATAAGCTAGTATCAAAGAAAGATTGGGAACTCTTCAAAGTGCTTATAATTCTCACTAGCACTTTCATTTGGTGACTGAAGAAGCAGATTACCAGTCTTAAAACTGCAGTTTCCAAAGTACAATTATGTCACTAAATTAGCAAATTAATGTGCACACTGTCATGATCACAGCTGATATTATTAGCTGATAAGTCAGACAGACAGTAACATGTCTTGATAGATCATAACTTTGTAACTTTATTTGTTTTGGTTTCAACAAACCAGTTTCTAGCAGAAACCTAGGCATGTAAGGCTGCAGATTTTGCTTTAACAGCAAAACAGAAGTTTATTACAAAACAAATGATAACAAAATAGAATAACCCAAATCATCTACTTCTAACACAATTAAAGTTTCAAAGACATAGTAAAGGTATAATTACAAAACACTCCTTTATAAATTGAAAATAAACAAAATGGCTTTTGTATAATCTGAGAAACAGACCAGTACAGTACCGAAAAATACCACTTGTACAATAAACCAGTATCCCTGTATCTAACACATCAGTAAGTTTAAGTCACTTGGGACTTCAATTGTTCAACTGGAACTGCTCCCTCTTTGCTGTCCTAATTTATTTGTTAAACAACATGCATATGAATAACAGTGAGTTGAGTGGTGCTTTTTATCGTCCTCTAGGCAACTGCTGTTTTGAGCCTTTGGTGTCCACCATAAGCTTCCTTTTCATTTCCTATCCAATCCTGTAAATTCCTTGACATCTAGGGTACTTTCGACTTTTGGTTGTACACTTCATGTTGGCCCTGCACTCTCACTTTAACTTTTTCAAAGTCTCCCACTGCAAGTGGCTGCTCCCAGGCCACTTTGGCCAGATCCCATCTTATCTTTCTAAAATCAGTCTTCCCCAAATTCATAACTCTTATTTCCAGGTCATCTTTGCCCTTAACCAATATCACCTTACATGTTACTGAATTATGGTCGCTTGCACCAAAATGCTCCCCTCGTGCTATATTTACCATTTGTCTGCCTACATTCCTTAAGAGTAGGTCTAACACCAGTCCCTCTCTCACAGGACTTTCTATGTGCCAGTGTAGAAAGATTTCCTGGTACTTTTTAAGAATTCTGCCTTCTCTAAGCCTCTCATACTTTGTCTACCCCAAATTATACTGTGGAAGTTGAAAGCCTCTATTATTGTTACCCTTTTTTTAAGCACTTCACTGATATTTGCCTACATGTCTATCTTCATACCTGTCCTACATTGTTTGGAGGTCTCTAATACAATCTAGCAAAGTGAATGCCCCTTTTTACTCTTTAAGTTCGACCCTATGGCCTCATTTGAGGAAACCCTCTAATGTATCATCCTTTTTTTTTGCAGTGACTAAGTCTTGGGTCAATATTATGACACCACCTCCTCTTTTATATCTCCCCTTTCTTGCTCAATGACTCTATACTATGGAATATTGAACTGCCAACCCTGCCCCTACCTCAGTCATGGCTCTGTGCTAGGAATGGTGTCAGATCCTGATGTATTAACTCTTCATTACAAGTTACTGGTTAAGTCACAGATCATATAAGTATTCATTTCAAAAGAAAAAAGAAGTCTCGCCCTTAATTCAAGAAGAGAGTTTTCTTTTCTGAAATGGAAAAAATAAACTGGGTCATTTCTTCTTAGCCAACTTCCCTCTAACTGAGCTTGTCCTTAGCAGAGTCCCCTCCAACTGAACTTGATAAAAAAAAACCTCTCTAAGCCAGTCACTGTTCAAAACAATCCCAGCTATTTACAGCAGAGTCTAGAGCAAAACCTTTAGCTATCACTAGTCATTTTTTACAGGAAGTCTTGCTTTTTTAAAAACACCCAATGTCCGCACTGAACTTCAAGAGATCTCTTTTAAAGAACACCAGGTACATGAAAATAAATTCATTTTCCACAATCCTTCAATATTTAAATTCCAAAAAAATGTTAAACATAAAGCTTCTTTGTAACACTAGCAAAAGGATTGAGGATATTTCTGTTTAATCTAAAACTAATGGAAGAAACCGACAGTGTAATGCACTGGAGCATGTCTTGTCTTGATTGTCTCATCATGATAATAGCATGGGAAGGACATTATTGCTGAAGATCACAGGGAATATGTTTATTAATTCAGACTAAAATCATCCTTTCCATATTAAAGTCAACATCCAGTCACCATTTATGTCAATTTTGCATAATTGTTCAGTAGCACATAATACAATCTTGTCAGCCAACTTAAGGAAGAATTTATTTGTTTTATCCTAAGTCACATTATTAAATATTTTAAATAGTGCTTAAATCAATTATGTAAAAGCTGAATTGTTTAGAGTTGCGACATCCTGAAAACATTATGCAAATGCTCACCAAAGGTATTTCATGATGGAAAATATGCATTTATGAGGTTGGATTCGAGAGAATTCATACATTCAAACGTCTTCTGAGCTGACTTTAGTGTGACAAAAGAATTAAGAATTGCGTTGTTATTTTTAAACATTTCCAGAAACACAATTTACGACAGAGGTGTAATCTTCACTAGTTATCCTCACTCAGCACATGATATACCATCACTGCAAAAGTCACCTTTATAGTCCAATTTTAATTTTTTTTTATAAGTAAGATATTCAGTTCAATGGCATGTGTATTAATCAGACATAACCTGTAAACGAAACATGACAATTGAAGATTTAATGGAGAAACCATACAAATGCAAAAACCCAGTGGATGTTTTGTGAAAAATGCACTTCTTACACTGAAAAGACACCATTCAGCTTCTACATTATGTTCCTAGACCCTCGATAATATTCAGGGCACAGGACCATACAGGTGGCTTCTAAGGACCACATTTCTTTTCATTTATGCTTAATTGGAACAAATATTATTAATCAATCTTTGCAGAGATGTGATAATATATGGCTGATAATAAGTAAGACTTGAACCAAGGCCTCCTGGCTCAAGATGGGAATGCTACCACTGCACTATACATTATTAGAAACAAAAGTAAAACAAATTAAATTACCTATGGGAAAGCATTTAAAGTTAAACTTGCTTCTCTCAGATTAGCTTTTCATCATTCACTGTGCCTGAGGGATACTCACTGATAAGTGCTGTTACTATGTCCTCCATGTTCTCTAAGAAGCTGCTGAGATGCTGTGTGAAGACGTGTGGAGATGTAATTTGTGAAACCACTGCTGCAGCTTCTGCACGAGTGGCTTCAGAATTTCTTTCATTAGTGAGGAGATCAGCCAAGCACAGCACACCACCCACCTGAAAGATAAAGACAATCAAGAAATAATTTAAAAGTGTACATTTAAAGCCACACTCAGTACTCCATTTTTCAACGGTCACAGCAGAGAGTAATAGAGTTGACTGTTCAAACCCACATACAGCTTTTATTAACTCTGAAAGGACATAGTTAGTAGGAATTGGAACATAGAAATGCACAGAAGGCTGCGCAATACAGTGCACCTTGATTTTCATTACTGGACATTGTCTGAAAGCTAAACACGAATGATGGACTAAAAAGGCTGGTTCACATATACAATCCTAAAAGATCTACAAAGATATTATGATAGTAGGTGAATAGATCAAGCATCTGTTGTAAGAATAAATGTGTCCATAATTCAGGAATATTTACTACTAATTCATCAGATTCACTCAAAATCCACAAAAGCTGGAAAGGTACAGAGGAAAGCAGTAGGCTATTCAAGCTCTCAAGAATGTCCCACTACTGTAATAGAGCTCAATCCCACTGTCCGCATCTCCTCCAGATCTCTAAACACTCTGATCTAAATATAGCCTTTCAAAGTCAATGTTCAAAATTTCAATCAATATATTATTCGCTTAAGCTTCTGGAGAAAGGTGTTCCAGATTGCCACCACTTTATATGTGGAAGAGTCCTGTCTGATTTCACTTCTACCTATAGTTCACTCAGAATGAAGTAAATGGGCGGGGAGGGGAACGGTTTAAAGTGTGGCTTCGGTAGGGTTTTGAAAAGCACCAGAGAGGTAGCCTTTGTTGGAACTGCAGGAGATGGGGGAGTATTTTGCATCAGTGTTTACTGTGGAAAAGGACATGGAAGATACAGAATGTAGGGAAATAGATGGTGACATCTTGAAAAATGTCCATATTACAGAGGAAGAAGTGCCTAGGTTTCTGCCAGATACTGGTTTGTTGTACTCTCGAACTCTATGGGAAGCTAGGGAAATGATTGCTGGGCCTCTTGCTGAGATATTTGTATCATCAATAGTCTAGAAAGACTATTATGATACAAATATCATCGATAGTCTGGAAGAATAGAGGTTGGCTAACATGGTGCCACTATTTAAGAAAGGTGATAAAGAAAAGCCAGGGAACTATAGACCGGTGAGCCTCACGTCGGTGGTGGGCAAGTTGTTGAAGGGAATCCTGGGAGACACGATGTACATGTATTTGGAAAGGTAAGGGCTGATTAGGGATAGTCAACATGGCTTTAAGCGTGGGAAATCATGTCTCACAAACTTGATTGAGGCTTTTGAAGAAGTAACAAAGAGGATTGATGAGAGCAGAGCAGTAGATGTGATCTATTTGGACTTCAGTAGGCGTCCGAGAGGGTTCCCCATGGGAGACTGGTTAGCAAGGTTAGATCTCATGGAAAACATGGAGAACTAGCCATTTGGATACGGAACTGGCTCAAAGGTAAAAAAACAGAGGGTGGTGGTGGATGGTTGCTCTTTAGACTGGAGGCCTGTGACCAGTGGAATGCCACAAGGATTGGTGCTGGGTCCTCTACTTTTTGTCGTTTATATAAATGATTTGGATGTGAGCTTAAAAGGTGTAGTTAGTAAGTTTACAGATGACACCAAGATTGGAAGTGTAGTGTAGGTTACCTCAGATTGCAACAGGATCTTGATCCAATGAACCAATGGGCTGAGAAGTGGCAGATGGAGCTTAATTTAGATAAATGTGAGGTGCTGCATTTTGGAAAAGTAAATCTTAGCAGGACTTATACACTTAATGGTAAGGTCCTAGGGAATGTTGCTGAACAAAGAGACCTTGGAGTGCAGGTTCATAGCTCCTTGAAAGTAGAGTCACAGGTAGATAGGATAGCGAAGAAGGCATTTGGTATGTTTTCCTTTATTGGGCAGAGTATTGAGTACAGGAGTTGGGAGATCATGTTGCGGCTGTACAGGACATTAGTTAGGCCACTGTTGGAATATTGCATGCAATTCTGGTCTCCTCCCTATCGGAAAGGTGTTGTGAAACTTGAAAGTGTTCAGAAAAGATTGACAAGGCTGTTGCCAGGGTTGGAGGATTTGAGCTACAGGGAGAGGTTGAATAGGTTAGGGCTGTTTTCCCTGGAGCATCGGAGGCTGAGGAGTGACCTTGTAGAGGTATATAAAGTCATGAGGGGCATGGATAAAGTAAACAGACAAAGTCTTTTCTCTGGGATGAGAGAGTCCAGAACTAGAGGGCATAGGTTTACGGTGAGAGGGGAAAGATATAAAAGAGCCTAAGGGGCAACATTTTCACGCAGAGGGTGGTATGTGTGTGGAATGGGCTGTCAGAGGCAGTGGTAGAAGCTGGTACAATAGCAACATTTAAAAGGCATTTGGATGGGTATATGAATAGGAAGGGTTTGGAGGGATATGGGCTGAGTGCTGGCAGGTGGGACTAGATTGGGTTGGGATATCTGGTTGGCACGGACGAATTGGACTGAAGGGTCTGTTTCCATGCTGTACATCTCTATGACTCTGTGACTTGGGTGCCTGCTCAGTCTTAAATGCCCTAAAAATGCCTTCTTTTCCGGATCCCAACATCATCACTTCTGAATTTTAATCCAGGAGGTTTAAAGGTGAATGGAAAGTGAGAGATGGACAGAGAGATCTGGGCCCATTGTGGCATACAGTATACAGATTTCTCTTGCATGAGAACAGAACAGAGGAACATGAAAACTGCCTAGTAGCTTGTGTGATTGGAAGCGGGGGAGGAGGAAGAGGTCAGAGAGCATTTGTGAGGGTTGCTATGGGACATGGCTGTGACAGAGTAATTGGATATGGATGTGTATGAGCTTTGGCTGTTCAGTGGGGATTTCAGATTATGCTTGGAGAGAGAGAGATGAGTGAAGTGTAGGATAATACTAAGAAAGACAGAGTGATACTGAAATTATTACATCATTCAACTGAAGTTTAAAATTCACTTAGACCAGTAGCTCCAAGTTTGGAGGAACCACATTTGTGCTATTGACTTCCTCGGCCACTTCTTTCGTGTTTAAGAGTCTGTCCTCTTTCTCCTGTTCTCGACAACGTCACCATCTCTGAGGTCCTTCCATAGGATCTCCAGGCAAGAGACCAAGTGAGCAGCCTTGCTAGGTCCAACGATGGTTGCAATAACTATCAAGGTCTATGTGCAGCTAAAGTTTTTCTGAAGCATTCCAGGAGTCCTTTAATAAGAAATTCTTCCTTTGGCAGACTTAGTGGGTCATCCCACCCAACCTCTCTGATTGGTTGATACCAAGCAGTTATCCATGTAACAATTCTAAAGAGAAGAAGGGTGAAAACCCCACAAAAGTACATTACAGCCCCTATGGCATTGGTATTGGTCAGTACTGGCTACCCATTCTCACCTTGATCTTAAAACATCTGACATTGATTGTTGTTTGGACTCACCAACTCACTATACTGTATGAGCTGCAGTTTATGGTGATGTCTACAGCTACCATCCTTTCTCAGTGTAGGATAATATAGGACCTGCTTGGTCCAGTCTGGTAGAGGAAAACCACTTCCTAGTCTCTTGCAGTTAACAAAATATAATTTATTGCATGATAGTTAACTAGTTCTATGTTATGTTGATAAACAGATATTGTTAAAAGACCCTGAGGAGGACCAAACATTAGGTTTCATTCCTTGAAGATCCTAAGCTGCCCATCAAATATTCATCATAGTGGGTGCTGGTTATTGCGCACCTCAGTATTAACCCTTTCAGACCCAGTTACCACATGGTTGGGATATCTGGTCGGCGTGGACAGGTTGGACCGAAGGGTCTGTTTCCATGCTGTATATCTCTATAACTCTATGATAAATAGTCTTTTTTTCCACACACCCTGTAACCTCATCAATTCTCTGTGCATTATTTCAAGCAAAATCAGTTGTATTTTCTTCTGAAACATTAGTGCTACTAACATGTTTTGATTATTGTGACCATTCATCAGATCTATCAAATACAACCAAGCCATTTGTCTTAATTTTACAATCTGTGTGTTGATTTCAAAAACTTATGCCCACGTTCCATTATCACTGCCTTCAGCTTATACCCAACATGCTCTTAAAATGGAACAGTTTGCTACTTGGAACCCAAAACTAAAATGCAACCCCTGAATGATTCAATTTTAAAGTTCACAGTGAAAGACCAAAAAAAACCCTGAGCCGAATTCTCCTGATCTCAGTGTCATCCTCATGTAGGGATGTTTCCATTGAAGGATGGAGCACACAGGATGTTAACCATTTGTGGGAAGTGACCAGGTAGTGGGAGATTAGATTAGATTAGAGTCCCTACAGTGTGGAAACAGGCCCTTCGGCCCAACAATAGACAATAGGTGCAGAAGTAGGCCATTTGGCCCTTTGGGCTAGCACCACCATTCATTATGATCATGGTTGATCATCCACAATCAGTATCCTGTTCCTGCCTTATCCCCATAACCGTTGAATCCACTATCTCTAAGAGATCTATCCATCTCTTTCAGCGACTTGGCCTCCACTGCCTTCTGGGGCACAGCATTCCATATATCCACTACTCTCTGGGTGAAGAAGTTTCTCCTCAACTCAGTTCTAAATGGCCTACTCCCTATTTTTAAGCTGTGTCCTCTGGTTCTGAACTCACCCATCAGCAGAAACATGCTTCCTGCCTCCACAGTATCGAAACCCTCTGAAAAGTAATCTACCCAGATTATTTTCCCTACATTTACCCCTGACTAATACACCTAACACTATGGCAACTGAGCATGGCCAATTCACCTGATCTTCACAAGGAGATCATTGTGAATCCTCGCTCAGGGGAAATGGAAGCTTGGGAGGTATTGAGCAAATGGAGTAATAGGAGACCAGGATGGTCAAATTAAGTATAGCTGACATCTCCATCCTCATATTTCAGGGAAAATGAACATACGTCACTGAGAAATGGACCGGCCAAGCCAACAATCTCAATGTTCATGGATGGGGTCATTCTTGATATTGGCAGAGCGGTTACATGCAGGAAGTTGTAATGACAAAATTGCTGTGCAGCAGAGAGGATCACGGACAGAATCTTCCCCATCCTTAAACTACTTGGGCTATGGCAAGAACTTTTGGAAAATTGGGCAAGACTGCCACCAAGGCTCTTCTTGATGTGGCGAGGAAAAAGTTGCATTTTTCAACCCAGTCCTGGATGTTGAGATGAGATATTTGAGCAGTAAGAGGCCTATTATCATAGATTATCACTCATGATTACCTACTCTCACCTCAGGAATATACAGAATCCAATTCTGCACCCAGTAGATCACAAACAGACATTGAGAATTCCAAACAGAGCAGGTACTTGGTGACTCCAGCTCACAGCTTGCTTCTCTACATCTCCACCTTGGATAGCCAGCATCAACATTTCAGGGCATCCTCCATAGTTAGTGACCACATGCAGCCCATTTCATGGAACTTGACGTCCAGCACCTGCCAACTTCACCACACCATCATGACATATCTCTCCTCCACTTACAACATGGTTCTGTTACTTTGGAATGCAACAGTACCTTTTATTGCTGTTGCAAGGATATTTTGCATGTGGCGTCAGGCATGAAATACATGGATTTGAACAGGGAGCCACTCTAAGCACATATTCAGTTTGTACCTACCTAGATATTCATTGCATTTCTGCCTTGCCTTGTCTTGTCTTTTTCCACTTTGCCCCCTCAGCCAGATCTGAAAGACTCACAGCTTTTCTGTCTGGCCCTGTTGTTTGGTGCAGAAACAAAGTTAGGCATCATGTCATGGTTGTCAGCAGTCATCAGCAAAGGAAGTGAACATGTTGCTGTGGGGCAGCACAGTAGCTCAGTGGTTAGCACTGCTGCCTCACAGTGCCAGGGTCCCAGGTTAGATTCCAGCCTTGGGTGACTGTCTGTGTGGAGTTTGCACATTCTCCATATGTCTGCGCGGGTTTCCTCGGGTACTCCAGTTTATTCCCACATTCCAAAGATGTGCAGGTTAGGTGAATTGGCCATGCTAAATTGTCCATAGTTGTTAATTGCGTTAGTCGGGGGGGGGTTACTCTTCGGAGATCGGTGTGGACTTGTTGAGCCAAAGGGCCTGTTTCCACACTGTAGGAAATCTAATCGATATCACTCTCCCAACTATGGCTTGGACCAGGAAACGTACTGCATGTGCATCAGCCAAATAGCTGTGGCTCAAAGTCAAAGGGGAATAGTCATCAGTCAAACGTTAAAAAAACTGAACTTCTTGATTTATTCAAAGAGGAGAACAACAATCTTGCATATAGTATGCTTCAAATTCTCATGATGCTCAAAATCACTTCACAGAAAAGTAAGTGTGTTTATTGTGAGTTCACCATTATTTTGTAGACAAAGATAACAGCAAGTTATGCATCGAAACATAATATAAACATTGTTGAGAGAAACAATTAGTTTTAATGGTGGCAGTTTGGTGGTGAATATTGGTCTGGAGAGTATACAAAATTGCTACTTTTCTTTGATATTGCCATTGATTTATCTTATGTCAACATGAACTGATAGGAGTAATACTTTAACATCTCACTTGAAAGCAGTAAACCTTCAACAGTGCAGCAGTCCCTCAGTAACGTACTAAAATATCAGATTAGATCATGCACTCATGACTCTTCATTAGGGCTTTAATGCAAAGGAGGGGTTGGGAGTTTGGGGGGTGTTGGTGGTGGTAATATCATTGTGGCAATGTCACCGAACTAGTAATGCAGAGCCCCAAGTTAACATTTTCCTTAAAAGGCATGTAGGACAGACAAATGAACAGCAAGTGGACTGTGTGCAGGCAGATAGGATTAGTTTAGCAAGGCATCATGGTTGGCACAAACATAGTCTGATGAAGAGCTTTTGCCCTAAACGTTGATTTTTCTGCTCCTCGGATGCTGCCTGACCTGCTGTGCTTTTCCAGCACCACTCTAATCTAGACTCTGATCTCCAGCATCTGCAGTCCTCACTTTTGCCTACAAATGTAGTGGGCTGAAGGGACTGTTCCTGTGCTGTTCTAAACCATCTGACTGAAGAGGTAAAGGTGCTGGAAATCACACTGTGGAATGTAAAACAAGGAGGCACACAAGTAATTCATTAGCAAATTACATAGATAGGACTCCATTTTAGTATATTTTAAGGAATTACAATTTAATACGATTCAGGTTGAACATAGAAAAACAATTGCAAAATGGCCAGCACACCACTGTCAGAAAACTTCTTCTATCAATTGATAATAAATTTTCATGTTACAAAATATTTTAAAAGCATGCTTGGAACTGGTAATCCAGGCAATATAATCAATAACTAAATTGTAGAATGACAGAAAGTTTAATTATCAATGATATGCAAAGCTGTACCTTTCACTGGAGGATTGTATAAGATGATATAACCTCAGCCAAGCAATTTGCGTCTTATGTCTGGAAGGCATACTATATAATACGATTTTCATAACTGAGTCACAATTCCAGGCACTATCACAATATCTTAATGAACATCTGGGAGCAAATTTCACAATCAATCATGTCATTACCAAAAAGCTTCACAGATAAAATTAACCGACTGCCTTGTCTCTTTTTATGCCCACAACAATTTTTGGTTTGCTAAATAATCACTTTGACAGAGAATTCTTTAATTCAGTACAAGTAGTAGCCTGCAGCAAAGTCCACAGCAGTAATTCATTCAAGCATTTTCAATGGAGCCACAAATGCTTAAATTATCCAAACAACAAAACTGAAACACATGCTGTACAATGACCACTTATTGTTTCTACTTTACACAAAATATTTATTCAGGTACATTGAGTAGATGGAAAATTATAAAAAAAAGGCATGTAAACATAAGTGATTAGCTATAAATTCTTGTCAGAAATCATGGCTACTCGAGGTAAAACCAAAAGACCCCACTCCAATTAAGCCAGGTGGAACCAAATGGTAATTCACTCCATTCTCTGCCTATGCTATATTGAAGTTACTGTCACACTCAAACAGGTACGGTTGCTCTTTCTATCCTCCTGACCCCACCACTTATTTTTACAATCAATTCCTATTACTGCTTTTCACTCATTCCTCCAACTCAATATTGACAGCTACTATTCTTGCTTACTCGACTCCTGGCATAAATTGACACCCCAGACACTTTCCACTGCACCTTTATTTAGAATAGCATGATTCTTAAAACTCTGGTTATATTTTGCAAAAATGCCTTAGTGACAATGGGTTGTAAAGATGACAGGATTTGCTACAGAGTGGCATACCTGACAAATATTATCAATAATTATGCAGTTAATGAGACATGCAGAACCTATGCCATATATAGAGAGTAAAGATGTAAGGAAATTATAGTAAACCTATATAAGACACTGTTTGGGTCTAAAGTGGAATATTATGCCCAATCTAAGGAAACTCAGCATACCCATGAAGACCCTCACCAACATTTATAGATGCACCATAGAAATCATGATACTTAATTGCATCGCGGCTTGGTTCGGCAACTGCTCTGCCCAGGACCGGAAGATCTCAGTTATATGGGTCATTTGGTAAAGCTAGGACTGTTCTACCCAGAGAAGAAGTGGATGAGAGGAGAACTAAAAGATATATTTAAAATCTTGTGGTGCTTGTCACACAGAGACTAGGTTAAGAACCAGAGGACACTAATTTAAGCTGAATAGTGGAACAAGCAACTGCAATATTAGAAAATCTTTCTGAATGCAGTGAGTGGTTAAGATCTGGAATATACTAACTGTCAATCCAGCATAGACAGATTCAATCATGGCTTTTAATAGAGAATTTATAATTGTCTAAATAACAAAAAGTTTACATGGTTATGGGGATAGAGTGAGCAAATGGGATAAAATACTTCGGCTGCATTTGCAGATATTAGATTAGATTCCCTGCAGTGCGGAAACAGGCCCTTCAGCCCGACCAGCCCTCCAAAGAGTAACCCACCCAGACCCATTTCCCTCTGACTAATGCACCATGGGCAATTTAGCATAACCAATTCACCTGACCTGCACAATTTTTGGACTGTGGGAGGAAACCCATGCAGACATGGGGAGAATGTGCAAACAGACAGTCACCCAAGGCTGGGATCAAACCTGGGACCCTGGTGCTGTAAGGCAGCAGTGCTAACCACTGAGCTACAGTGCCACACACTGATGGCAGGCTAATTGATCTCCTTAAACACTAAATTCTATGAATTTAGCCATTTTGGAAGTTCAAATGCAGGAGGGAAATATACAATAAATGGCAGAATCCCTGACACATTAACATACAGAGGGATCTGGGCATAGGGCTGTAGTTCCCTGAAAGCGGTAACGCAATTGGGAAGGTTATCAAGAGGGAAAATAGCATGCTTGTCTTCATCGATTGAGTAAAGAGTATAAAAATTGGCAAGTCATGCTGCAGCTGTATAGAACTTTAGTTTAGCCAAATTTGTAATAGTGTGTACAGTTCTGATCACCACAGTACCAGAAAGGGTATAGAAAAGACTTACCATTTCTTGGCTGGCTTGGAAGGCAGAGCTGGAATGAAATGGTAAGGAGAGATGGAATGAACATGGTTTGTTTTTACTTGAATGTTAAAGGCTGAGTGGTAACCTAATAGAAATTTACATAAGGGGCATGGAGAGAATGAATAGTCAGATTCTTCTTCCCCAGTGTAGAAACGGTAAATTACGAGGAGACACAGGTTCAGGGTAAAAGTGAGTATGTTTAAAGGAGATGTGAGAGGCAAGTTTTTTTTTACATAGAGGGTGGCAAGTGCCTGGAAAGCACTGCCAGAGGAAGCAAATACAATAGCAACGTTTAAGAGGCATCATGATAGATCCAAGAAAGACAGTGAATAGAGGGATATGGACTGCAGAGAGGCAAAAGCTAGAAGGTATTATGTGTCAGCGCAGACTTAGTAGGCCGAAGGGTCTGCTCCTATGCTGTACTGTTTTTTGGTTCTTTGTAAAGAGTACCTCATTGCGGCTGCAGTGACAGCCTCTGGCTCTGGCCAGTGTGTTAACAGGCACAGCAAGGCAAGATAATGTAGAAAATGGATGCTGTGAGCATGCAGTAGGCACCAAGTGAGTAAGCACTTGGAGAGCAATGCCTTGCAATGCAGCATGCTCCAGTCCTTGAGCAGGGTTCCAGTATATGCATGCAGAGTGTCTCTGCTGTAGCTTTTCGATATTTGTTGCGGATGCACCCTGAGGATGAGCAGCCTATAAGCATATCGGAGAAGTGCCATGATAGTCATGACCAGTTAACAGATGCCAGATGCAAATGTCCATAGATAAGGGTTTATGCAGCTGGTGCCCATGGATTGTGCTGAGATGCAGTTGAAGATCCTTCAGATCAAGCAGCGAGCTGAATCTGCCAGGAACTGCTCTGGTTTCCATGTCATGTTTTCTCGACTCGAGCTTATTTGGTGAGTTTGGTAAGATAGAAAGTTAAATATTCATGAGATGAGTTGTGGCACTAATAAGGTATTTAACAAGCAATAATCCCCCCTTTAATTCTGATATGCTTCTCACCACAGTCCACATCATTCAGACTCCTATAAAATCCCACCCTATGATTTTAAAACCAAATCTCAGTCTCATCTTATCCGGTCAACAGTCACTTTTATAACCTCAGATAAATGATTGTCTACATTGTGCACTTATATGATTAGCTGTTTCATTGGCAATCTCTGGATAGGTGCCATATTTTCATCTCAGTTCTGATTAAACCCATCATTTAAACTGTCAACATTGGTGCTAACTTTGCAATGGCTAGACTAAGACGTCAGTTTAAAACAAAACAGCAAGAAATTCTCTTCCAGCGAGCTCAGCCAATCACGACTTACACATAATTGCACTATTGCAGACGACATCATTTAGAGGACCAAACAAAACTGGAGGGAAATCACCATTTTTACAAAACATAGAGACTGTCAGGTTTATTCATTCTTGACAACAAAATAGGAATATGTGGGAAGAGGAGGCAGAGCCAGAAGCATGACATCCTCTCCTATTACCCATTCACTCACTGCTCAAACATCAGCAGTCATCAACATGTTGTTCTGCTTTACATCGCAATGATTCCATAGATCCACACCCCCCACCAACCCAACCTCCACTCCCGGCACCTTCCCCTGCAACCGCAGGAGGTGCAAGACTTGCGTCCACACCTCCTCCCTCACCTCCCTCCAAGGCCCCAAAGGAAACTTCCATATTGCCACAGATTCACCTGCACCTCCACACACATCATCTATTGCATCCTCTGCACCCGATGTGGCCTCCTCTATATTGGGGAGACAGGCCGCCTACTTGCGGAGCGTTTCAGAGAACACCTCTAGGACACCCGGACCAACCAACCCAACCACCATGTAGCTCAACATTTCAATTCCCCCTCCCACTCAACCAAGGATATGCAGGTCTTTGGACTCCTCCATCGTCAGACCACAAAACGACGGTTGGAGGAAGAACGCCTCATCTTCCGGCTAGGAACCCTCCAACCACAAGGGATGAACTCGATTTTCTCCTGTTCCCTGGATGCTGCCTGACCTGCTGCGCTTTTCCAGCAACACATTTCCAGTATTGAATGGATATTATTAAATTTGAGAGGGTGCAGAAAAGACTGCTAAAAATGTTACTGGGACTGGAGGCATTGAATTATGAGGAGAGGCTGGATAGGCTGGAACTTTTTTTCACTGGAGCGTAGGAGGTTGAGGGTGACCTTATGGAGGTTTATAAAATCATGATGGGCAGAGATAAGTTGAGTTGCCAAGGTCTTTTCTCTGTGGTGGGGAAGCTCAAAACTAGAGGACATAATTTTAAGGTGAGATTAAGAGGGTTATCATTTTTACAGAAGGTGGTTCATATGTGGAATGAACTGCCAAAGGTATTGTTAGATATCAACATTTTAAAGATATTTAGGCAGTTACATGAATAGCCAATTCAATTCACTCCACAAGAAACAGTTGGAGGCATTGGATACTGCAAAGACTACAGTCCGTGTCCTGATAACATTCCTGCAATAGTACTCGAGACTTCTGCTCCAGAACTGGTTGCTCCCCTAACCAAGCTGTTCCAGGAGTGTTACAACACTGGCATCTACCTGACAATGTGGAAAACTGCCCAAGTATGTTCTGCACATATAAAGCAGAACAAATCCAAACCAGCCAATTACTGTCCCATCAGTCTACTGTTAATCATCAGTAAAGTAATGGAAGATGTCATTAATACCTGGTCAGCAATAACCTGCTCAGTGGTGCCTTATTTGGGTTGCACCAGGGCCACACAGCACCTGACCATATTACAGCCTTGATTCAAACATGGATGAAAGAGCTGAATTCAAGAGGTGAGGTGAAAGTGGTAGCCCTTGATATCAAGGCTGCATTCAACCAAGTGTGGCATCAAGGAGCCCAGGCAAAACAGGAATCAATGGGTATTGGGCTACTGTGGTTAGAGTCAAACCTGACACATAAGAAGATAGTCATGCTAATTAGGTGTCAGTCATCTCAGCGCCAAGGTATCTCTGCAGGAGTTCCTCAGGGTAGTGTTCCTAGGCCTAACCACCTTCAGCTGCTTCATCAAAAACTTCCCTCCAGCAGGTCAGAAGTGGGGATATTCACTGATGATTGCACAATGTTCAGCACCATTCGTGACTTCTCAGACACTGAAGCAGTCCGTGTCCAAATGCAACAAGATCTGGACAATATTCAGACTTGGGCTGACAAGTGGCAAGTTACAGTCATGCCACACAAATGCTAGGCCATGACTATCACTAATAAGAGACAATCTAACCACCACCCCATGACATTCAACGGTGTTACCATTGCTGAATCCCGCAGTATCAACATCCTGGAGGTTATCGTTGATCAGAGACTCAATTAGACTCACCACATAAACATAATGGTTACAAAAGCGGGTCAGAGACTAGGAATACTGCGGCAAGTAACTCATCTCCTGACTCCCCAAAGCCTGTACACCATCTACAAGGCACAAGTCAGTAGAGTGATGGAATATATTTCACATGCCTGGATGAGGGCAACACTAACAATACTCAAGAAGCTTGACACCACTTGATTGACATTACATTCACAAGCATCCACTCTCTCCACCTTTGGGGCTCAGTAGCAGCAGTTGTACTATCTCCAAGATGCACTGCAGAAATTCACCAAAATTTCTCAGACAGCACCTTCCAAGCCTACGACCACTGGCTTGGAGAAAGATAAGGGCTGCAGATATGTAGGAACACCACCATCTTCAAGTTCCCCTCTAAGCTACTCACCATCCTGACTGGGAAATATATTGCTGCTCCTTCACTGTCCATAAGACATAAGAGTGAAAGTAAGGCCATTTGGTCCATCAAGTCCATTCTGCCATTCAATCACCACTTATCCGCACTCTCCCCGTAGCCCTTAATTCCTTGCGAGATTAAGAATTTATCAATCTCTGCCTTGAAGACATTTAACATCACAGCCTCCACTGCGTTCTGTGGCAATGAATTCCACAGGCCCACCACTCCCTGGCTGAAGAAATGTCTCCTCATTTCTGTTCTAAATTGACCCCCTCTAATTCTAAGGCTGTGCCCACAGTCCTAGTATCCCCACCTGATGGAAACAAATTTGCAGTGTCCACCCTTTCTAAGCCATGCATTCTCTTGTAAGTTTCTATTAGATCCCCCCTCAATCTTCTAAACTCTAATGATACAATCCTAGGATCCTCAGCCATTCACCATATGTTAGGCCTACCATTCCAGGGATCATCCTTGTGAATCTCTGCTGGACACGCTCCAGTGCCATTATGTCCTTCCTGAGGTGTGGGGCCCAAACCTGGACACTGTACTCTAAATGGGGCCTAACCAGAGCTTTATAAGATCTCAGTAGCACATCGCTGCTTTTACATTCCAACCCTCTTGGGATAAATGACAACATTACATTTGCTTTCTTAACCATGGACTCAACCTGCAAGTCAACCTTTAGAGAATCCTGGATTAGCACTCCCAGATCCCTTTGTACTTTGGCTTTATGAATTTTCTCACTATTTAGAAAATACTCCATCCCTGTATTCTTTTTTCCGAAGTGCAAGACCTCTCATTTACTCAAAGTGAATTTCACCAGCCGTTTCTTGGACCACTCTCCTAAACTGTCTAAATCTTTCTGCAGCCTCCCCACCTCCTCAGAACTACCTGCCTGTCCGCCTAACTTCGTATCATTGCCAAACTTTATCCAAATGTCCCCAGTGCCTTCATCCAGATCATTAATATATAAAGTGAACAGCTGCAGCCCCAACACTGAACCCTTATCATTGGCTGCCTTTCCAAAAAAGAACCTTTTATCCCCAACTCTCTGTCTTCTGTCAGACAGCGAATCCTCAATCCATGCCAGTAGCTCACCTCGAACACCATGGGCCCTCACCTTACTCAACATCCTCCTGTGAGGCACCTTATCAAAGGCCTTTTGGAAGTCTAGGTAGATAACATCTGTCAGGTTTTCCTGGTCTAACCTACTTGTTACCTCTTCAAAGAATTCTAACAGGTTTGTCAGGCACGACCTCCCCTTACTAAATCCATGCTGACTTGTTCTAATTCTACCCTGCACTTCCAAAAAATTTATAAATCTCATCCTTAACGATGGTTTCTAGAATTTTACCTACCTATAGGCTAATCGGCCTATAATTTTCCATCATTTGTCTTGATGCTTTCTTGAACAAGGGGGTTATAACAGTGATTTTCCAATAATCTGGGACTTTCCCTGACTCCAGTGATTTTTGAAAGATTACAACCAAAGCCTCCTCTATTTCTTCAGCCACCTCTCTCAGAACTCTAGGATGTAGCCCATACGGGTCAGGAGATTTATCAATTTTTAGACCTTGTCACTGCATCAAAATCCTGGAATTCCCTCCCTAGTGGCATTGTGTGTCAACCCACAGCAGACAGACCTTCTCAAGGGCAACTAGGGATGGGCAGTAAATGCTGGCCAGCCTGCGACACCCACATCCCACAAAATGAATAAATAAAACAAGAGGAAGTGTCTGGGGGATACGGGCCAAACACAGGCAAATGGGATTAATTTAGTTAGGGAACGTGGTCAGCATGGACAAGTTGGACTGAAGGTCTGTTTCTATGATGTATGACTCTAAGACTCTATGTGCTGTGAAACTACAGTTCCTTCACACTTCCATACACATTCATCATAACATCTGTCTCTGTATGTGAGTTGTGAAAACAATGATTGGCAGAATGCTATCTCGACCTCTAATGTGTCTGACCTGATTAAAACATATAAAATTCTAACAGGTTTGGAAAGGCTAGATGCAGATAGTATGTTGCCCCGGTTGGGGACTCAAGAATCAGGGGTTGCGGTGTCAAATTTTGTAGTCAGATATTTAGGATCGAGATGAGGAAACCTATTAAATTCTCCACCATAGAAGGCTGTGGAGACTGAGTCTTTGAGTCAAAGAATTTAATAATCTTTTCAATATTAGAGCCATCAAGGAGTATGGAGAGAAAGCTGAAATATGCAGTTGAGATAGAGATCAGCTAATTATCTTAGCAAATAGCAGAGCAAGCCCAAAGGGCCAACTGGCCTATTCCTGCTCCAAGTTTCTAGTTTTCTATGATGTGGAGGAGCCGGTGTTGGACTGGAGCAGACAAAGTTAAAAACCACACAATGTCAGATTATAGTCCAACAGGTTTATTTGGAAGTACAAGCTTTTGAAGTGCTGCTCCTTTGTCAGGTAGCTACTTGGCAAAGGAGCAGCACTCCAAAAGTTAATGTTTCAAAACAAACCTGTCGGACCACAACTTGGTGTTGCATGACTTCTAGTTTTCGAAGCACTGTTTGTTGTGCAATTGTTCATCTCCATTTTGTAAGTTCAAACAGTAACTTCTAAAGACACACAGACTTGTGAAGAAATCTCTCCATACTTAGGAACAAACTTCTGATATAAACTGATAGAACAAAAGAACAATTCTAACTCATTAACATAATGCATAGTTGAAAAGTGTGATTTCTTTTCATTCATTCGTGAGACATTGGACATGGACATCACTGGCTGGGCATTTATTGCCCTTCCCTAGTAGGCCTCAAGAAAGTGGTAGTGAGCTGCCTCCCTGAACACCTGCAGTCTATCTGCTGTGAGTAGACCCCAAGCCTTCTCTAATTCTGAGACATTATCGGTTTTACTCGGCAGTTTAATAACAACAGGAATCCATCTCAGGATTTTTGATTTTTTGCTTCAGTCCTCAAAGAGGAAATACCAGTAACAAACTGGCTGCTGTAGACCAGCCAATTCAGGAATGATCCCCAAAAATAAAACCCAACAGCGATACACTGACTGTGACCAGTCAGCTCAAAGTCCGTCCCTGATCTGAGGAGATTCTAAATCCCCTGGTTATACATTTTTTTCCGAAACTCCCACACCACTACCTAACAGCAGTAGTGTCAGGACTTTTGATGAGGTTAAGATGATTACCAGAAACATGTGACTTTAGTTTAAACCTTAATAAGATGCTGAGAGACAATTTGGTATGTGGGATTAATGATATAACCATGCAAAAGTGTCTACTAGCTGAAACCCAACTGGACTTCAAATAAGCACTACAACTGGCTTTGTCAATAGAAAATGTGGCAAGTGGAACATATGAGCTACAGGGTGTGCCGATGGATGTGGACACCCTCATCAGGCCGACTGAGCTTGGGAGACACCACTTGAGTGAAGGCAACTGCATAGCCTCGACAGAACATATCCTGATTAGAGGGACTCTAGAACTGCCCTCAGTAAAACTCCAAAGCAAACTCAAGCCTTGACAAACTGTTAACACTTTATTTGGGATCCTGGTTGGCAAGACATTATAGTTGCTGACGGTATGCAGACTCGAGACAGCAACCAGGCCTGAACTGAGGAAGAGAACTCACTGACTGGCATCCAGGAGAGTGTGCATCCTGGAAAACCCACTTACATCTGGTTTGGAATAATCAAATTGCTTAGCTACATCCAAATCAGAAGTAATCAAAATAAACGTCATGTATTTGGAAAGGCAAGGACTGATTAGGGATAGTCAACATGACTTTTTGCATGGGAAAACATGTCTCAAAAACTTGATTGAGTTTTTTGAGGAAGTAACAAAGAGGATTGATGAGGGCAGAGCGGTAGATGTGATCTAAATGGATTTCAGTAAGATGTTCGAGAAGGTTCCCCACGGGAGGTTGATTAGCAAGGTTAGATCTCACAGAATACAGGGAGAACTAGCCATTCGAATACAGACCTGGCACAAAGGTAGAGACAGAGGGTAGTGGTGGAGGATAGTTTTTCAGACTGGAGTGCCACAAAGATCGGTGCTGCATCCTCTACTTTTTGTCATTTACATAAATGTTTTAGATGCGAGCATAAGAGGTACAGTTAGTAAGTTTGCAGATGATACCAAAATTGGAGGTGTAGCGGACAGCGAAGAGGGTTACCTTGGATTTCAACAGGATCTGGACCAGATGGGCCAATCGGCAAACAAGTGGCAGATGGAGTTTAATTCAGATAAATGCAAGGTGCTGCATTTTGGGAAAGCAAATCTTAGCAGGACATATACACTTAATGGACAGGTCCTAGGGAGTGTTGCTGAACAAAGAGACCTTGGAGTGCAGGTTCATAGCTCCTTGAAAGTGGAGTCGCAGGTAGATAGGACAGTGAAGAAGGTGTTTGGTGTGCTTTCGTTTATTGGTCAGAGTATTGAGTACAAGGGTTTGGAGGTCATGTTGCAGCTGTACAGGACATTGGTTCGGCCACTGTTGGAATATTGCTTGCAATTCTGGTCTCCTTCCAATCGGAACGATGTTGTGAAACTTGAAAGCGTTCAGAATAGATTTACAAGGATGTTTTAAGGGTTGGAGGATTTAAGCTATAGGGAGAGGCTGAACAGGCTGTGGCTGTTTTCCCTGGAGCATCAGAGGCTGAGGTTTACAAAATTATGAGGGGCATGGATAGGGTAAATCGACAAAGTCTTTTCTCTTGGGTTGGGGAGTCCAGATCTAGAGGGCATGGGTTTAGGGTGAGAGGGGAAAGATATAAAAGAGACCTAAGGGGCAACTTTTTCACACAGAGGATGGTACATGTATGGAATGAGCTGCCAGAGGATGTGGTGGGGGCTGTAACAATTGCAACATTTAAGAGGCATTTGGATGGGTATATGAATAGGAAGGGTTTGGAGGGATACAGGTCGGGTGCTGGCAGGTGGGACTAGATTGAGTTGGGATATCTGTTCGGCATGGACGGGTTGGACCGAAGGGTCTGTTTCCATGCTGTAAATCTCTATGACTCTATGACTCTAAATGGTCACTCAGTTCTGATGGATCTTGACACTGGAGACAAAAAAAACTGCAGATGCTGTTTATACCACTGCAAAGTCTCTTCGAAGGATGCCCACTTTAGAGAAGTTTCCTGCCCAGTCCTGAAAAAGGGTCATACCTGAAATGTTGACTTCTCCACTTCTGATGCTGGCTGACTTGCTGCATTCTTCCAGCCTCCTGTTTGTCTACTTGATACAGGCGCGGCTATATTGGGGAACGTTTGCTGATTAAGGGTACACCTTTGATGCGGGTCTCGTATGAGAAGCAGCTGGTTCAGTTACCACCTACTGTAGTAAAAGCCCCAAGCCTGATGGGGTGAAATTTGTTGAAAATGATTCACCTTGACTGACTCAACATTTTTTTAAAATTAGAAAATCGATGCCTGAGTAAAGTCCTAATTAAATACCCGGACATTTTCCAGAAAGATCCAGGGACTATCAAAGGAACAAACGTCACCTGGCATGTTGACCAGGAAGCAATTTCACATTTCTGCAAGGCCCATTGAGTGCTCTTTGCCTTACGGGTAAAAGTAGAGACAGAATCAGAAGGCTGGGGGGAAAGTGAAGGAATTGTCAAGCTAATACAGTTTACAGAATGGGCAGCACCGGTCATGGAGATTGTGAAAATCAATGGGTGAGATCATCTTTGTGGTGACTTTAAACAAGTAGTAAATGGTTTCTCGCAGTAATCACTTGCATAGAGGATTCATACACAAGGCTAGTGAGGTGCTGGGGGTGGGGGGAGCTGTACTTCATGAAACTGCACAAGAGCAATTGCAGTTAGATGAGGATTCCTAGAAGTATGCCACAATTAATACAACTAAAACAATTAAGGGTTTGTAGCAATATATCAGACTTCAAAGTTTGTGAGAAGATTTGTAGCTCAGGTGCTCGTAGCTGTGGTTCTGTTCGCCGAGCTGGAAGTTTTTGTTGCAAACGTTTCGTCCCCTGTCTAGATGGCATCCTCAGTGCTTGGGAGGCTCCTGTGAAGCTTCAGTGGTATTTCCTGCGTCATTTATAGTGGCCTGTCCCTGCCGCTTCCGGTTGTCAGTTTCAGCTGTCCGCTGTAGTGGCCGGTATATTGGGTCCAGGTCGATGTGTTTGTTGATGGAGTTTGTGGATGAGTGCCATGCTTCTAGGAATTCCCTGGCTGTTCTTTGTTTCGCTTGCCCTACAATGGTAGTGTTGTCCCAGTCAAATTCATGTTGCTTGTCGTCTACGTGTGTGGCTACTAGGGATAGCTGGTCATGTCGTTTCGTGGCTAGTTGATGTTCGTGGATGCGGATCGTTAGCTGTCTTCCTGTTTGATCTATATAGTGTTTTGTGCAGTGCTTGCATGGGATTTTGTACACTACGTTAGTTTTGCTCATGCTGGGTATCGGGTCCTTCGTTTTGGTGAGTTGTTGTCTGAGAGTGGCTGTTGGTTTGTGTGCTGTTGTGTGCCACTCTCAGACAACAACTCACTAAAGTTCTGTACCAGGTTAAATCTGATCTTCCCAAATCTGGGCAGGAGGATGAACCAGCATCAGGAAAGCCAATACTAGACACAATACTCCCCGAAGCAAGAGACAATTTACTTCAGGGACAAAGTTTGGTGCCAAAACCATGGAAATGGCCCTGCTTGGGTTAGAGAAATGGTCAAGACCCGTGATGTACAAAATTCAGGTGGTGAGGCAGTCCTGAACACGCACGTAAACCACATGAAAGCTGCAAGCTCACAAACAGAGAAGAAGAAAACATACCCAGTCCCTCAGAACAGCCAGAAAGTCTGTCAGAACCCCTGAGTTTTCCCCCTCTGTCTAGTGTTGAAGAAACCTCAGTGTCTGAGATGTACACAGTGGACGTTGCAGTTTAATGCCTTTACTGCCTGAAGAAGAGGATGAACTTCTTCCAAGATGCTCTGGGCGCTAGAGACAGGCTACAGTCCAATACACACCACCCATATCTGAGACTGAGTCAGAGGAACTGGACCCAGTGTGAAAATGCCCCAGAAGAGCAGAGGCCTATGACCCTGGACTTAAGAGTGGCAAGGATGTAGTGATTGTAAGGAGGTCAGCCAAGTGGATCTCATAGGATACACGTTCCCCGATTGGGGCTGCTAACCTGGCTGACAGATAGAAACAGGAGTGTCAGAGGTTCTGCTCATTCTGGGAGCTGATTCTGTGGAAGCCAGACCAGTGTTACGTACTATGTACATGTAAATAAAGGATGATTTGGTGATGAGATACCAACTTCTGTGGGAGTTATTTCACATTGGGCTATGGGGAGAAGGCAGGTGAATGGTATCCAGTGAAATTCTCATTTAGAAATGTAGTACAGATCTGAGCTGGAAGGTTCATTTTCAGACATTTTCTGATGTAAGATAGATGCAATGAGCTGAATAACCTTCTTCTGACTTTTAATAATTTCTGATTATAAAATTCCATAAGGTTCAGATCATATCTAACAAATTATTCAAAACATTTAGTACTTTTTGATTTAAAAAGTTATTTATATTATCAATTATAAACATATAAACTTAACTCTAAAATCTATCCTACTTTTCTGACTTACATCCCAGTAATTAGAAGCTTTGTTTTCTTATTTGCATCAATATTATTCCATTAAAATGAGTTAATTGTTTAACTAATACATCCAAACTGCAGAACTATTCACGTAAAGTTCGTCATTTTAAATATATTATTGTTCTTGTCCTTCCCAAGAATTTTTCTTATGTATCTGTCACTTTCAGAGAAAGGGCTGTAGTCATATGCAGGATTGCTACAAAATTCAGCATATACGCATTAGAATTTTCTTTGGAGCACCAAAGTTACTTGCTTCCCTCTTGAATATACTTTTCTCTTATGAGAGTTGTCTTTTAAGGACACCATCGACTGTATGTATACAATCTTGTGCCTGGCTGAGGGGCTTGGGTTTGCGAATTGCATGCAATTGTATCAATTGGTTTGCTGAATGTCTGCTTCATAATTGACAATATATTTTAGTGTTAAATAAACCAAGGCACAGCGTTAATCAAACCATGCCGAGTGATTAATTATTAAATCATTGTTATTAACTTGTCATCCCATTTACACAGAAGTGAGATCTGAGTGACATGCCATTGGTTACTTGTTCTCTGACTTATGGTTCAAGCATGTGTTTGTTATGAACTGTTTTATTGCAGTTATGTATACATGCTGTTCTTGCTAATTTGATTCCATTCACCTGTGAAATAATATCAACTAATCTACTGATGTTAAGCATCATTTCTGTAGCCACCACACGAGGTCACTACTGTACAGCTTGAGCCTTCCATTTTACACAATAAGCCTTATCAACTAATGTTGATATAATGTGTACTACCTGCCACTTCCTACAATACATATGTTGCATGTGTTCAATTTACATTCAAATGGGACAATTAAGCAAACTTTATTATACAGTAAATAAATTTTGTTTACTTCACTGTTACCTTCCATCTAAACATTTCTCTTTACCTAAAAGCTCGGGTGTAATCCTGAGTACCTGTCATCCTTCATTCCATCTTCAATCTTCTGTAAAACTATGGAGTGAATTGGATCCAGCAGGCAACTTGTTCAAAGCAAAGCGAGAGAGCTGGTTCTGATTCTCACATGAACAAACAAAGATATACACACACGCGAACAGACAGGGTATGGAATCGTAGAATCCCTACTATGCGTGAACAGGCCATTTGGACCACCGGGTCTGCACCGGCCCTCTGAAGAGCATCCCACCCCAACCCAGCCCCCCAACCTATCCCAAGAACCGTATTTCCCATGACAAGTCCAGCTAACCTACACATTCCTGAATACTACAGGCAACTAAACATGGCAAATCCATCTAACCTGCACATCTTTAGACTGTGGGAGAAAACTGGAGCTACTGGCAGAAATCCATAGGAAGAATGTGCAAACTCCACATCGTCACCCAAGGCTGGCATCAAACCGGGTCACTGGTGCTGTGAGGCAGCAGAAAAATAACCGTGCCACAAGTTGCCATGGATAAACTATTTCCACTGGGGATGTGGGGTTCTGGTTCGAGAATTAGGGGCCATAGTCTGAGAATTAGAGCCAGACCATTAAGAAGCACGTCTATATTTAAAGGGTGGTAAATGCTTGGAACTCTCTTCCACAAACTGCAGTGGTTGTCGGATCAATTATTAATTTTACACCTAAGACAGATAAAGTTTTGTTTAACAAAAGTATTACAGGATATGGCCCAAAGACTGGTACATGGAGTTAGGCCACATATCAGCCGTGATACAAGGGAATGGAGGAACAGGCTCGAGAAGCCGAATGGCCTACTCCTGCTCCCATCTCCCTATGAACACTGGATCACAGCTGAGGTTTTTTTCCACATACCAGCTCAAGGCTTCAGATCTGACTATGCTTAATGTCAATCCAGCTGAAATCAGGCAATCAAGGAAAGAAACAAAAACAGAAGTTGCTGGAAATGCTCAGCAGATCTGACAGCATCTGTGGAGAAAAGTCAGAGTAATAGAACAAAGAACATAGAACAATACAGTGCAGGACAGGCCCTTCAACCCTCGATGTTGCGGTGACTTGTGAACTAATCTAAGCCCATCACCCTACACTATCCCATCATCATCCATATGCTTATCCTAGGACTGTTTAACTGTCTCTAAAGTGGCTAAGTTAACTACATTGGCAGGCAGGGCATTCCACGCCTTACCACTCTCTGAGTGAAGAACCTGCCTCTAAAATCTGTCTTAAGTCTATCACTCCGGAATTTGCAGCTATGCTCCCTCATACAAGGAAAAAGACTCTCACTGTCCACCTTATCTAATCCTCTGATAATCTTCTAGATCTCTATTAGATCACCTCTTAGCCCTCTTCTCTCCAATGAGAACAGACACAATCCCCTCAGCCTTTCCTCATAAGACTTTCTGTACAGAATATTAGTGAGGCCACTGTTGGAATATTGCGTGCAATTCAGGTCTCCTTCCTATCGGAAAAATGTTGTGAAACTTGAAAGGTTTCAGAAACGATTTACAAAAATGTTGCTGGGGTTGGAGGATTTGAGCTATAGGGAGAGGTTGAATAGGCTAGGGCTGTTTTCCCTGGAGTGTCAGAGGCTGAGGGGTGACCTTGTAGAAGTTTATAAAATCATGAGGGTAAATAGACAAAGTCTTTTCCCTGGGATGAGGGAGTCCAGAACTAGAGGGCATAGGTTTAGGGTGAGAGGGGAAAGATATAAAAGAGACCTAAGGGGCAATGTTTTCACGCAGAGGGTGGTACGTGTATGGAATGAGCTGCCAGAGGAAATGGTGGAGACAAGTCCAATTGCAACATTTAAAAAGCATCTGGATGGGTATATGAATAGGAAGGGTTTGGAGGGATATGGGTAGGGTGCTGGCAGGTGGGACTAGATATCTGGTCAGCATGGACAAGTTGGACCAAAGGGTCTGTTTCCATGCTGTACATCTCTATGACTCTATGACCTTCGCTTCAGACCAGGCAACATCCTGGTAAATCTCCTCTGCACCTTTTCCAATGCTTCCACATCCTTCCTGTAATGGGGTGACCAGAACTGCACACAATACTCCAAGTGAGGCCACACTAGCATTTTACACAGTTGCAGCATGACATCATGGTTCCAGAACTCAATCATTCTACCAATAAAACGTAACACACTGTATGTCTTCATAATAGCACGATCAATCTGGTTGGCAACTATCAGGGATTTATGTGCATGGACACCAAGATCCCTCTGCACATCCACACTACTAAGAATCTTCCAATTGACCCAGTATTCTGCCTTCCTGTTATCCTTCCCAAAGAGAATCGGCCCACATTTGTTTGCATTGTACTCCATTTCCACCTTTCAGCCCAGTTCTGCAGTTTATCCATGTCTCCCTGCAACATTCTTCCACACTGTCCACCACTCCACCGACTCTAGTATCATCTGCAAACTTACTAACCAATCCACTAATGCCTGTGTCCAAGTCATTTCTGAAAATGACAATCAAAAATGGTCCCAAAACAGATCCTTGTGGCACACCACAAGTAACCGGACACCAGACTGAATATTTTCCATCAAGTACCACTCGTTGCCTTCTAACAGAAAGCCAGTTTCTAAACCATCTTCAATCCCATGCCTCCACATTTTCTCCAGTAGCCTACCATGTGGAACCTTATCAAAGGCTTTGCTGAAGTCCAAGTACACCACGTCAACTGCCCTACCCTCATCCACATGCTTGGTCACCTTCTCAAAAAACTCAATGATATTTGCGAGATATGACCTGCCCTTGACAAATTCATGTTGACTATTTCCAATTAAATTGTTGCTTGCTAGCTGATTATAAATCCTATCTCTTATAATCCTTTCCAAAACTTTTCCTACAACAGACATAAGGCTTATTGGTCTATAATTACCTGGGTCATTCCTACTGCCCTTCTTTAACAAGCGCACAACATTTTCAATCCTCCAGTCCTCTAGTAATAAACCTGTAGACAATGACGACTCAGAAATCAAGGCCAAAGGCTCAGCCATCTCCTTCTGAGCTTCCCAGAGAATTCTCTGAAAAATCCCATCTGGCCCAGGGGATTTATCTACTTTCACACCTTCTAGAATTGATAACACCTCCTCTTTCCTCATTCCTTTCAAGTCTAATAGCCCGTATCTCAGTCTTCTCCCTACAATATTCTCCTTTTCTTGAGTGAAAACAGATGAGAAATATTCATTTAGCACCTGTCCAATCTCCACAGGATTCACACATAACTTCCTATTTCTGTCTTTGACTGGCTCTATTCCTACCCTTGCCATCCTTTTATTCCTCACATATCTTTAGAAAGCTTTTGGGTTCTCCCTTCGTCTACCTGCTAAAGACTGCTCATGACTCCTCCTTGCTTTTCTTAACTCTCTTTTTAAATACTTCCAAGCTGATCTGTAACTCTCCATCACCTCATCTGAACCATCTCACCTCAATGTCACATAACCTTCCCTTCTCTGCTTAACAAGAGATACAATTTCTTTATTAAACCATGGTTCCCTTATCTTATCACTTCCTTCTTGCTTAACAGGGACACATCTATCAAAGATATGCAATATCTGTTCCTTAAACTAGCTCCACATTTCGAATGTCCCTGTCCCTGCATTTTGCTGCCCCATCTATGCCTCCTAAGTCTTGCCTAATTGCATTACAATTGCCCTTCCCCTCATGTATAACTTTCTAAGGCTAAATTAAACATAACCAAATTATGGTCACTCTCTCCAAAGTGCTCACCTACCACTAAATCAAATCCCTGGCCTGGTTCATTACCGAGTACCAGATCCAGTGTGGCCTCCCCTCTTGTCGCCCTTCGACATACTGTGTCAGGAAACTCTCTTGCACACATTGAACAAAAACTGATCCATCCAATGTACTAGAGTTACAGCATTTCCAGTCAATATTGAGGAAGTTAAAGTCCCCCAATGACCACCCTGTTGCTTTCACTCCTGCCTAGAATCGATTTGCCAATCCTCTCTTCCTTTGTGGAGACCTATAAAAACTTCCCAGCAGTGTGACCTCTCCTCTCCTGTTTCTAACCTCAGTAGACAAGTCATCGTCAAATGTCCTTTCAGCCATTGTTATACCATCCTTGACTAACAAAGCCACACCTCCCCCTTTTTTACCACCTTCCCTGAACTTAGTTAACAGTTAACAGTTCTGAGGCAGGGTCACTGGACCCAAAACGTAAACTCTGATTTCTTTCCACAAATGCTGCTGACCTGCTGAGTTTTTCAGCAATTTCTGTTTTTGTTTCTGATTTACAGCATCCACAGTTCTTTCATTTTTTTATCAAACAAAGGTTGGGATCAATTCTGGAAATGACTTGATCTGGAAGCTGCCTGATTAAAGCAGTTTCACAATGCTTTGTGCCTTTTTCAAATAAACTATTGGAAGACTAAATTACCAATAGCATGGAAATAAAAGCAACATTCATTCAGAATGCTGTGCCACACTTCAACACAAACAGAAGGGGCTACTGAAAACTTATGAAAATGTTTTAACTACACCCAAGGATGGAATATCTTCTGAAAATAATCTACCAATATTTTAAATATTATCCAAGTCAATGGATATAGTGTACTCAGATTTTCAGGAGACTTTTGATAAGGTCCACCACAGATGGATGTTCTGAAAAGTTAAAGTGAATGTGATAGGAGGTAATGTACTGGCATGTGTTAATTTGCCTGACAGGTAGAAAACAAATTCGAGCAATCAATGTGTCATTGTTGCATTGTGGGGACCATATGAACTATTTTCAAACTTACATATGATACAAGCCAAAAGGAGGAATGTCTGTTATGAGGAAGATAGTAAAGCAGCATCAAGAGGATTTGGACAGGCTTAATGAGTGACAAGAATATGGCAGATAGAATATAATGTGGAAAATTGTGAAGTTATCCACTTGATTCAAGGACAGATGTGCAGAGTATTCCTTCATTGGTGATGAGGAAACTAGGTGTCCTCATCAATGAGTCACAGAAGGTTAACATGCAGGTAAAGCAGGTTTTTTCTTTCTTCATTCACAGGAAGAGGGCAACACATAATATTGGAGATGTGACTAGATTTCTTTCTATAGTATAATCTTAGTTGGCTCCTCTAAATGGAGTGTGACGAAATGATATCATTAATAGGCAGAAATTTAAGCAGTGCAAAAGTATTAAGTACTGTTATATTGCTGAAAGTTAACATCTGTATGTCTCCACTTAGATTACCCCAAAGTTAATTATGCTCAGAAATTGCACTGTAATTACTATTTTTTTCAAAGCATTTCCCCTCGTATTGTCTCAGCAATGAACATTAGCAAGCAATTTGATTATGCAACCATTACAACTACTACCACACTTCGGCCTGAATTGATGTCTACATGCATGTATTTATTTTCCAATAGTAGGCATTGGACTGTGGTCAAATTCTGTTTGATTTCAAACATTTGAGTCAGCTCTGAAGATCATAGTAACATCTCAGTGAATCAGTAAATGTCTCATTTAGTTTGAGAGTCTGATTCCTGCCATGATGTTTTAAAGATGATCTATAAAGACAGCCAGCAGGCTGTTCACACATTATGTGGATGTACTGTTGCGGATATATTTTCATTCTACTGAACATACTTCTGTGCATCTTTAGTGAACTTATTTAATTATAAGTCAAAAGTACTGGAAAATGAGAAGACACAACAAGAGCACAACTTTTCTGAGATGTATTACAAGGTGCAACAAATGAGGTAAATTTCTCATGTGTACCAGAGCACAACATATTCCACTCTGTGGTCTTGGTCTTCAAATGCATGCCTTCAAAATTGTATAAACCAAAAGATTCATGCAATTTCTCCAACCCATTAGTTAAAGCTGGAGGTGCCAAATACCAAACTGCTCACGAAAAAAGTAGTTCTTCTGTGCACAATTACAAATATTGATCATGAATCCTGAGTTTTATATCTCTACTGAAATAATCAGTTTTGTTCAAAGAAAGAAAAGTGAGAAATGATTAGGGTACATTAAGAAAAACCTGGACTGTGGGTCCAATCTACAGTGTGAGTTATTTTAAAAAGCCTCAAGCAATACTGTAGTTTAAATTGGTCTTTTTACTCAACAAAGACTTATGAATATGTGGCTTCAAAATTAAACCCAGTCCAGGTCCAAAGGGAAAGACATCACCAAATTTGAAAAGTGGAGAGTGTGGTGCTGGAAAAGCGCAGAGGTTCAGGCAGCATCCGAGGAGCAGGAGAATCGATGTTTCAACATAAGCCCTTCATCAAGAATTTTGATGGAGGGCTTCTGAAACGTCGATTCTCCTGCTCGTCGGATGCTGCCTGACCTGCTGTGCTTTTCCAGCACCACACTCTCAACTCTGATCTCCAGATTCTGCAGTCCTCACTTTCTCTTCAAATCTAAAAAGTACAAAAGATGAAAATGGGTCAGGTTTTGAATAATATCCTTCAGAAAGAAGTGGTTATATTTCTAGTCTGTAAGATACGAACTAGAGATAAATGTGATAGAATACAAAGGGAAAAATATTAAATTCTAAAACCAGATAATTAAGGGTCAGATGGGAAGGTAAATTTGAAAAATTTTAAGTAGGCCTCAAACCCGGGAAGGTTCATTAGAAATGGATGTGAATTGAGGGAAAAGAGACCAATATGATCTTAAAAGGTTGGTCAAGTATAACAGATTTTGAGGAGGCAGTGAATCTCCAATTAATATGCTTTAAGTTTTTAATTAAAACATTGCCTTTTCCCATCACATGAAGCGGAGAAGTGCTGAATGCAAAAGGTAAAAGAATCTTAAACATTGTTTCTCGGCCAAGATGACCAGATAGATCTTCCACTGACTCAACAAACTTAGCAGTTTCCAGTGCCACAATTCCCAATCCTACTATTTTCCCTACTAATCACATTTCTTTGCTCACACTCATCTCTCCTTTTCCCCCCATCTATAAAATCTGCTCAAACCACTTCCTACCTGTTCTTTGTCCAGATGTTACTTTGTATTTCTCAACAACAGCAGCTAACCAGTCAGTTAGTTTGTTGGTGGGCAGAAAATCCGCAGAAGAAATTATAGGAAGATTCTTACTTCATAGGTTTTCCATTTTTTCCATTATCCAATTTTCCACCCTCAGACTTATCACAATAGGAATTTACAAGACTCTATATTCTATTGATGACAAGAATCCTCTATTTCCATCTCTGGAAGTTAACTCATATACCTGATATTGTTTGCTTAAATCTTTATCACACCCCTAATATTGTTGAACTTTTTGCCTTCAGGATCATTATCTCCAGAAATGACTCAAAAGTTCTAGCCAATGACTTCCAAAACAAACTCCAATGTTATCAAAGCTCTTCCACCAAGGTCACATTCTGCACTCAGTCATTTTGTATGTCTTCTCTGATGTCGTGGCATCCACTGGCTTCCCAGTCCCTATTATATTGAACTGATTTTCCAGTATGTTGACCAGGACGCACAAGGCCTAGCAAAATGGTACCTTGATCATTTAAGTAATGGAACATGAGGTAACTTCCATCACTGTCAACATTTTATATATGATAGGAGGGTCAGCCACTGAGTGAGATTGGAGTGTGAAATCCTGGTGACCTCCCAGTTATTTCTAGTGGGGGTGGCTAAGTGGGTGTGGGGAGGAGGACCTATCATGGGTCCACCACAGCCAAAGGAACCTACCACCCTCCCAAGTGCCAGTACTCATTATTTGAGTGATGTTATGTCAATCTCTGCTTCTGCAATACTCCTGTTTCTGAAAATGAAAGAAGTGTAGCCAGACATATGAACAGATGGACCAACTTTGAAGTAGTTTTGGGTCTAAAATAGATACCTTAAAGTAGGAAGACTTTAGGAAGAAACCAAGAGCCCCCATAAAGATAAACTAGAAGCAAGCAGCAAGGGTGTGAAAACAAGCAGTCACAACTTCTAAACTGAGCACAATAGATGATGTAATTATTAACTGTACTCTATAAAACACTGATGCAATAATATATTCAACCATTCTTTTTAAGTGAATACAGTTAAATTCCTATCAGTAACTTGGGTCAATATTTAATTGATGGAAATGAAGGTGCATAGCGGACTCCACTTGTAAAGTTGGACTCCAAGGCACTCATGTCTGTGAACTAACATTGACATTACCACATTGCAACTCCCTCACCAGCATCCTACTGCAATCAGTTTCGTGTAGCCAGAAAGTGACCAAAAGAGATGTTTGTATAAAAGAAGCGAGAGAGAAGTTACAGCCAGCAATGTTTGCAAAATGAAAGTAAAAACGCATAATGGATTGATTGGTATTTGAAAGAGAAAGGTAGAATGAGTTGTCCATCTGATCTGGACAACACAGCTTATTTTAGTGACTAATTTTAGTGAACCCGCACTTGGATTAACATCTAGTACCTGCCAAAGGTACATGCACACCTTTCTTTTAGGTAATGCAACAAAGTGGTTAGCAAATGGAGTGGCACAGTGGCTCAAGTGGTTAGCACTGCTGCCTCACAGTGCCAGGGACCCAGGTTTGATTCCACCCTCAGGCAACTGTGTGGAGTTTGTACGTTCTCCCTACATCTGCATGGGTTTCCTCTGGTTTCCTCCCACAACCCAAAGATGTGCAGGTTAGGTGAATTGGCCATGCTAAATTGCCCTTAGCGTTCAGGGATGTGTAGGTGCATCAGGCAGAGATAAATATCGGATAATAGGGTAGAGGAATGGGTCTGGGTGGGATACTCTTCGGAGGGTAGGAGTGGACCTGTTGGGCCGAAGGGCCTGTTTCCACACAGTAGGGATTCTCTCTCTGAAATGATGCACACTGATTCCTGTCACACCAAGCATGATTTAGTGAATCTCCACAATGCTTTACTGGAGAATTAATGGAAATGCTTATAAAATTTAGCACAGCAAGTTCACTGCTAATTAATTAAGAGAGTTTTTGTCAAGAAGTGAAATTCATTAAATCAGGTTTAAAGGCCTCACAGTGGGTATTACTTAATCATGCTAAACAGCCACCACTTGAAGAAAAAAAATGAAGAAATAATGGCTAGAGATACTTTGTGAAAAATACACTATTTGGTTTTGAACACACTCTCCCTTTTTTGTGCAGCAAGCAATCAGAATTTGTCCCATAAATTGTGACCCACAAAGGCCTACAGTGACGTTGAAGATACATGTCACTCACTGCAGTGACTGCAATTATAGGAGAGGTCGTAGATTTTAGATCAATAAATAAAAGGCTAGCTATTATCCTTCATCAGGTAAGTGATTTGTCACAAGCAAAAGCTGGTGTGAATCCAAGAGTCTTGAAGCCATGGTAAACTAATTGATGCACTTCATCCCCAATTAATTCTAGTCATTTGTTTTCATCTTTGTATATTAATAGATCTTTTAATTGTTTTAGTGCTCATGTCTGTTTTATTATTCCTGCTTTGGAAACAGCAGCTTATAATTTAAGAGCCCTTTATCTGAATACCTTTTTTTAGTAAAGGTGTTCTTTGCTCAACTTGTATGGCTGGGGAAGCAATTATAACAACAAGACATAGAAGTAGGAATTACACCATTTGGCTCCTCAGTCTTACTCTACCAATTAATATGTTCAGAGCTGATTGGATTGTGGTCTTAACTCTACTTGTCAGCCTGCCCCTCATAATCCTTGACTCTATGTAGATCAAATATCTGTCCAATATATTCAATGGCCCAGCCTCAACCATTAAGAGAAGTGATTTATCCAAATCCAAGCTTTAAATACAAGACATTGTTATCGATAATTCTAGATTTTCCCATGAGAGTAAACATTCATTTAGCATTTACCCTGTCAAGCACCCCTCAGAATCTTATGTATTTCAATAAGATCACCTCTTCTTTTTCTAAACTCCAGTGAGTATCGGCCCAACCGATAACGTAACCCCTTCATCTCAGGAATCAGCCTAATGAAGCTTTGCTGAACAGCTTCCAGTGCAAGTATATCCCTCCTTATATAAAGCGACCAAAACTACATACATATTCTGAGTGTGGTCTCTTTAATGTCTTGCATAATTTTAAGCAAGACTTTCTTAATTCTGAAAAAGAGAACAAAGGAATACAAGTGATAGGAACTGGAGGACACCACTGGCTGATCCTGCCTGCTCCAATATGCAGTGTCATGGCTGACTAAGAGCTTCAACTCAACTACTTCGAATAGTCTTTGATTCCCTGAGAGAGCAAAATTGGTCACAGCCTTTAATGTGTTCAATGTTGGAGATTCCTCAATCATCTGGCATTGAGAATTTCAAAGCTTCACAACCCTTTAAGTAAAGTGGTCTCCCCTTATTTTACTTTTCGATGTTGTGGAGGCGCCAGTGTTGGACTGAGGTGACAAAGTTAAAAACCACACAACACCAGGTTATAGTCCAACAAGTTTATTTGGAAGTACTAGATCATGGAGCACTGCTTCTTCATGAAGAAGGAGCAGTACTCTGAAAACTAATGCTTCCAAGTAAACCTGTTGGACTATCATCTGGTGTTGTGTGACTTATAACTTTTCAATAATCAGCTCCTGAAGTCAATAGGAATCAAGTAAAAACTCTGCATCGGTTGCAGTCACATCTAGCACTAAGGAAGATGGTTGTAGTCATTAGAGACTAATCATTTCAGTCCTAAGACATGTCTGCAGGTGTTCCTCAGGGCAGTACCCTTAGCCCAAATATCTTCAACTGCTTCCTTAATGACCATACAGTAGATAGTGGGGATGTGCGCTGAAGATTGCACAATGCTCAGGGCCATTCATGATTCCTCAGAAGCTAAAGCAGTCTGTGTCCATGCAATCACTTCCTTTCCCAACCAAAACTAGGAAGACTGAACTCCCAAACAACTGAAATCCCAGTCCTGAAAAATCAACCCCTCCCAATCTGCTAACCCTGGCAAAATCTCTGTAACTCACTCAGCACTATTACTTACCTTCTCAATTGCTCACAGCTCTTCTAGTCACAGGCTGTTTCTGTCCCATATTTACTGATAATAGGCTCATCCAAAAGAAACAGGCTGTGATTGGAGGAGCAGCTCCTCACCAGTGCTGGCTCTCCCATGTACATTGAGGCAACTTTCCTCTGATTGGTCCTTCCATGCATACATTTTCCCACGGCTTTAGGGGGGAGTTTTCAGGGGTGAATTTACCCACAACCATCATGGACTTTGAGCACTGCTGCTGATACTCTAAATATTTGTCTACTTTTGACTAAAATAGCTAGCTGCTTTGTTTCCTAAGCCATGAAGGCTACCCATCTCAGAGAGTAAGAAAAACAGCCTATGACTTAGGAAAGTGATGTCAGGCGAAATAGGACTTACTGTTACACCCCTGGATATTTTTCATTAATCTAGAACAGGAATACTGTTGAGAAGATCCATGGACAGTCCTCAATTCATCTCTAGCTATAGCCTTTAATTTGTCAATTAAAACCAACCTGAGTTCCCACCTTCCTGGTCAGCAAAGATAGTGACTGATTTCCTGACAGCTCAGCCCTGCCAGTTGGACGTATTGCCTCCATTTGCTTCAATCTGGGACCACTGAAAGCCCTAACTTTGACATTCATTGACACCTTTCCCCACCTCAAATCCTCACGACCTGACCACAAAACCAGAGCAGAAGGCGTTCCCAAAACCTGGACCTCCAACAGTGTTCTCCAAAACTCACAAACTGCGGGTTATTGATTAGTCAGGAAATCAGTATTGAGGGGTGATCAGCTGTTCAACAGATAACTGGAGCTTGACTCAATTCGCATTATCAGTAGGGCAGATGAGGAATAAGTGACCCCTGAAGGTGCCTGCCCCATGTTTAGCAGTACTGATTCTTGGGCCTACAGTCATGAAAGTGAAAAAGCCTAATCAGCTCATGAGCAATGAATTGCTCAATAATGTGCAGTTTAGGTTCTGTCAGGGTCATTCAGTTCCTGACCTCATCACAGCCTTGATTAAAATATGTGCAAAAGTGATAAATTCCAGAAATGAGGTGAGATTGACATCACTTAGCATCAAGTAGGCAAAAGTGAGGTCTGCAGATGCTGGAGATTAGAGTCGAGAGTGTGCTGCTGGAAAAGTACAGCAGGTCAGGAGCATCCGAGGAGTAGGAGAGTCAATGTTTCAGGCTAAAGCTCTTCATCAGGATGCTGCCTGACCTGCTATGCTTTTCCAGCACCACACTCTTGACCACTTGGCATCAAGGCCACATTCAATGGAGTGTGGCATCAAGGAGCCCTAGCAAAACTGGAATCACTGGGTATCGGGGAAAACTCTCCACTGGCTGGAGTCATAACTGACATATGGCTGTGTTTGTTGGATGTCAGACAACTCAACTCCAGGACATCTTTGCAGGAGTTCCTCAGGTCCTAGGTCCAACTATCTCCAGCTGTTTCATCAATGACCTTCTCTCCATCATAAGATCAGAAATAGACATCCTTGCTGATGATTGCACAATATTCAGCACCATTCATGACTCCTCAGATACTGAAGCAGTCAATGTTCAAATGAAACAAGATCTGGACAATATTCAGACTTGGGCTGAAAAGTAACAAGTAACATTCACACCACACAAATGCCAGACAATGACCATCTCCAATAAGAGATAATTTAATCATCATCCCTTGACATTCCACATTGTTACCATCATTGAAGCCCCCACTATCAACATCCGGGGGTTACCATTAATCAGAAACCCAACTAGACTTGCCACATAAACACAATGGCTATAAGAGTGGGTCAGAGATTAGGAATGCTAGAATGAGAAACTCCCTGACTCACAAATATCTGTCCATCATCTAAAACACTTAAGTCAGGAATGCATTAGAATTCTGTCCATTTGCCTGAATGGGTGCAGCACCAATAACACTCAAGAAGCTTGAGACCATCCAGGACGAAGCAGCCTGCACAATTGGCACCACATTCACAAGCATCCATTCCTTCCTACCACAGATACTCAGTAGCAGCAGTGTGTATTACTTACAAGATGCACTGCAGAAATTCATCAAAATCTTTAGACAGCACCTTTCAAACCCATGACTACGTCCATCTAGAAGGACAGGGAACCAGCTTTATGAGAATACCACCATCTGCAAGATCCCCTCAAAACCATTCACCATCCTGACTTGCAAATAAATCGCTGTTCTTTCACTGTTGCTGAATCAAAATCATGGAATTCCCTCCCTAACAGCATTGTGAATCTACCTCCAGCACATGGCCTGCAGCAGCTCAAGAAGGCAGCTCACCAGGACCTTCTCAAGGCAACTCGAGACCACAATAAATACTGGCCCAGCTAGTAACACCCACATCCCATGAATGAATAAAAAAAGGTCTGTGCTGAATCAACATAGATCGATCTAGTCAGGCCTTCCTCTATTCCTATCGCATTTTATATTTATTTCCTTTTGAAATTATTGGCAGTAACTGCTTCTACAATCCTCACTGACAAACAGTTCATCACCACTTACTGAAAGAAATGTTCTTCCTCATAAACAGCTGGCATGTTTTGTCCAAAACCTTAATTCTGCACCTTCTTGCCCTCATACCATCAGTTCATCAGAACAACCTTTCTTTATCCACCTTATCTGAATTGTTTATGTTTATCCACCTCTGTCAATTTCCCCCTCATTCTCCTTTGTTCCACGGAGAACAGTTCCAGTTTAATGTGCTTAACCATTTGGCTAAAGTTCTTCATCCAAAGCTATTTTGGTAAATCTTCTCATCGACATTTCGTGGGCCTTGATTCTAAAAAGTGAAGGCCTGACCCCTGCCAAATGAGGGCATTATAAATGTTCACAATAACTTCCCAGCTTTTGTACTCATAACCTCTATTTATGAACCTCTATCCCATATGTTTTACTAACTATTTTCTCACTCTGTCCTTTCGTGTTCAAAGATCTTTAACATCATAACTCCATTCTTTCCCCATTCTTGCACACTTTTCCAAACTGTTCCATTAAGTCAATCTTGCTTCTCCCAATCTCTCCCACCAAATGCTACACTAAATTAAGTGAGTTATGTCTCCCTCCACTTTGCTCTCAATAAATTTAATTTTACTTATTTCAGACATGAAAATTACCATATTCAAACTGCTTCAATCCAAAAACATGGTTTGAACTCTACACATTCAAAATGTTTTTAATAAATTAGAATGTTCTTTCATTGAATGTGCAATTTCTTAATCTCTTTTTTTCCCTTCTATCAATAAATATTCAGAAATATTCTTAAGGTTTAACAAGTTGTTTCTTTTTATTATTTCAATTTAACTGTCATTTTACAGTTTAAAGTGTTGTGATTATTATTTCTAAAACAATGAATATCTATCCCATGAACAATAAAGATGAGCAGAACTTTCTCAGCATTGTTCCCACCAAAACAGGAAGATGATTAATGAGTTGACTGCTTCAATTGGCTTTGCCATCATCTTTAACATTAGGATGCCATCCTATCACTTTCTCAGCATGCTCCTGTGTAGTACTCCCCAGAACGACACACCTTATAGCTTCACTCATTCTTCTCTCGTCAGGTACTTCATATCCCTTCCTGAGCAGCCAACATTTATCCTCATCTATTGCCATTTTGCACACTTACCTCACAGTCACCACCCCCTATTAGTGCCACTCTCTGCACTCCACACAAGCTAATCGATCACTCATACCTATTTGCTTCTGACACAACCTCAGGCAGAAAGAGAGATCCAGTGTGTAACTACAATATAAAGGGTTAATTTACATAACAATAATAGCCAGACTGCAACATCAGTGATGTCAGATCACATGGAATTAGGACCTGTGTGAAAACAGTTTCAATGAATTCCCATTACTATTGCCTCTTCACAAATAGTAAACAGTTAATGCATGTTCATTAGTTTGCACCAGTAAAATGTCAGTGCTTGTCTGGCTAAATCTCCCAGAACCAGTTTGTGATGCTTATACACTGGGACTGAGTGTGTTATGTGGCCCTCCAGTGGCAGGCACTTTGATAATCATTGGTAATGTGTGACCATTTGATCCACTGTAAAGGAACTCCTCTTCCAATGGCTGCAGATACCAGCAAAACCTGCAGTGAAAGCATGAACCACCTGAGGGAATAGTGCGCAGACATGTTAAGAGAGCTATGGACACCATCTTCAGGTCCTCTCCTCCATGGGGCTGGATCACTGCGTCTATCATTTCTGCCCTGAGCAGCAAGTGGTTGAACTGAAGGCAACTGGTGCTGTGGCTGATGGTGCCCCTGCTACTACAATAGGTTTTGATGTTGCTGTTGCTCCTCCTCCTGTCATTATCAGAGCTGCAAAGTGCAGCTAAATTAAGGTTTATGATGTTATGGGGAGGCATTAGAGCACGGAAAGGCAGAGGAAAGTGCAAGACATATGACATGATTTCCAAACAGTTGGCAACCACTTTCTAAATACTGACGGCACTCTCCGAGAAGCATGGCTATGAGCAGCAGCCTCTCTCCTGGCCATGCCTGACCTTGCTCATCTGTCAGTTTTAGGGAAATTGCACTCTTCACTATGGACTCATCACAATTACCCTGGTGAATTCCAACAAGCTCTGGAAATAGTTCTGGTTCCTATTAAATTCAGAATCTGTGGTTCAAACTGTTATTGTGAAAGAGGACGTACTTGAGATAATGGATGGGCTAAAAATGTAAAAAACAGGAGGTATTAGAAAGGTTGACCATACTTAGAATTGATAACCATGACCACATCAGATGTATCCAAGAATACTGAAGGAAATAATTGTGGAGATACTGACCAATCTACCAATTCTCCTTCAGCATGGGATTATTTCCAGAGGATTGGACAATTGCAAATGATATGTCCTTGTTCAAAAACAGTGAGAGGGTTCTCCCAGTAGCTACAAGTCAGTCATTTCAACAAGTATGGAATCATTAAGGGAAGCTGGCATGCATTTGTCCAGGGCAGAACATATTTAACTAATTTGATTGAGTTTTTTGATGAAATAACAGAAAAGGTGAAAGAGCATACAGGTACAGCAAGCAATTAAGACATCAATTGGCATGTTAGCCTTTATTACAACAGCATTGGAATCCATGTTTCCGGCCCAGAGCCAGGTATAGAACATAGTTCTTCAGTGATTGTTTTACGTCAACTGCTCTTCTTCGTCGATATCAGCCATATTAAATAAGTATTTTGACTTGACTGTCAATGGAGTGTGTGAGCATGGAAACAAACAATGCAAGAAGAGGCAGTGGATTAATTAGATGGCATAACAACAGGCAGGAGAAAGTAAATAGGACTTAACTAGTTTATGAGCCAGGCAGTAATCCAGCCCTCTAACAACTAGAGATCCACACTGCAGCATGGATTTGTACTGCAATTCACTGGCTGCATTGAAATATGGCCTATATCTGAAAATCATTTTGTCTTCCTCACATCTCTGCTGGAGTCTTGACCATTTTGAAAATAACTCCTGAACTCCAGCAAGGAATTGCAAGGTGGAATGGTGCAGATAATAATCCTGGAATTGCCTGCAAAACATTTTAATGCTGCGACTGGGGTTTGTAAGGGCTTTACGGATGAAAGAGCTAAGATGAGTCAATTGGGCCCTCCTCATCAGTACCTATCTTATGACATCAAATAGGCAATCGGATAATACATCTACGGATTTGGAAAGAAGAATAGTGGTGGAAAAATAAAACTGTGTGGCATTAGCATATATATGGAAGTCAATCCTATGAATAAAAAGCAAGTTACAATTTCAGAAAGTTAAGTGGGCTCCATGAGTAATTTGTACTTAGTTGTTATTGTTTTGTCGCATTATTATGCAGTGACTGTATCAAGTCTTGTTATTGTCAATCTTTCTTCAGCCCACTTTCCATCTTGATCAAAAGGTTAAGACTTTATGCCTTACTCCAGGACACAAGCACATGACGTAAGCTAGCACTTCAAGTGCACAGTACCAAGGGTGTGGTACATTGAAAAGGTGAGACATTGATCTAAAGTTTCCATCATGGAAGGAAAATTGGAAGCTGGACATGAAATTATGCTTAATCCCATGCTCATTCTGCTAATGTTGATCCATTGTCAAATCTCCCATCTATCTCATTTGTGACCATTTTACTTTCAGGTATATGGAGGTTAACACAAATTTCCAGCTCAAATGAAACACAATTGAAAAATGATCATTGGCACTCAAAGTTGATACACTATAATGGTGGGACAAAGAAATATTTCCTCCCTAATCTAGTCTTTCCTTCCCCATCACTTCCTCCCACACCATGAGATATCTATGTACAGGCAACAACATCAGAGAGGAGGAGCAGTTTCCAAAGGTGTTGCAGAATGCAGGCATTGGATTTGAAGAGCAATTTATCCCAAAAAAGTAGCCAAATGAGAGGCCAATGGGAGTGCATGTTCTTATGCAGAGTCCGAGTCAGACAGCACCCAAACTGGGCAGAAACTTGCATGGGACCAGGAGGCACCACCACCAGCTGAGATCTCAAACAAGACAATCCAGTTATTGGAAATGAATCAATTGGAGGAGCAGTGTGTGGAGAAGAAGGTTGCCACTTCTTGAGAGACCCTGGAATTATTGAAAATTGGTTGCCACTTTTTCGACATTACAACTTCATTGCACCTGAAAGTTACTGAATTAGCTGGAAAATGCTTTTGGACAGCCCCCAGATTGTGAAATGTGGGATACATTTAGCCCTTCTGTCCATTTTGAGTTCCCAAATCTCTATGTTCAGCTCTGTCTTCTACAGTCTTGGATTTGTTTGGATCAACTCTTCTGTATGTGAAAATTCATATGTTCCTTCATACTTTGGTGTACAAGACCTGACAGCAAACCTCTCTGGGATGGTTTGGATGACACTAAAAAGCTTTACAAACAGCTTAGATAACTCTTCAACAACTCAACAGGCCTCTCAAAAAGCAGCCTGGAGAATGCATACACATGACTGAAGCAAAAGAGATATATCGCCTGAATTGTGTAAAATGAATGAATCCTGGCAGGCTCTGAATTCTGTGAGTTCATATGCAAAAAGTGCAGACAAAGGATGTTGCAGGCTGGTTGAGCATTGAAGCGATGATTACTCTTTCTATTCATACGACCTTGTGGATCTTGAAGGCAAACCTCCAGGGTGACATGTGTTCTGTCCAAAGCCCCTCTAATCTGCAGAGACCAACAATCTCATAGAAAGTTATTGTTTGGTAGTACAGACTTAAATATTGCTCAAAGACTAGAAATTGAAGCTTTCATCTTGTACTCAAGATGAGTGTGAATGTAAGATGAAAAGCTTAACCCTTAGTCTCATCTAAGTTAATTTTGTCTCGATGGACTTGGTAAATTTGAACATTGCCCCAGAGTTACAAAAAATGGGCATATTCTCCCCTGAACACAGATTCTCACTGTCCTCAACTAATCCTAAACATGACACCCACAGAAGTTGAAGGCTTTGGTGATGGTAACCTTCAAATTTGTAGAGTCTGCATGTTGATCGGCACTTAAAATTATTGTGGTGAAACTTGCAGAATCAATTAATTGTCTCTTAGTTCAGGATGATTTTCATTTCTCAAATTGACTACAAAATTGTCACCTGCAGCAACAGCATGAGAATGGATTCAATGATTCTTGGAATTGCACTTGCTTTCGGTAACAACAGGCACCAGGAAATTCATTTTTAAATTTGAAGAAAGCTTCTGAAGAAGTGCAAGTTTATACAGAAGTTATGTGGCATACAGAATGGAGTGATCATTATGGATGGAATTGTCCTTGGGTGTTGGCATTGATAAACAATCACAAGAATTGGGTATATTGTAGTTAGATGTATATTGAAATTTCCATAATCTTTGAGAGCTTTTACTTTGCATCTTATTGGCATGCATAGCTGATCTCAAATATGTAGGAAATTGTTTGCCCATTAACAGAGGCTCTGGCTGCCCATACTCCAAGTTATGCAAAAGATGTCATGGTATCATTTGAAAAATGACAAGGTAGATCTCTCAGTGCCCTAGCCCATATTTCTCTTCTAACTAAATACACCAGAACAGATCTGATCATTTATCTCATTGCTACACTGATTTTGAAGTGTCCTGGTTGTAATTCGTTGACTGTGAAACACACCATAAGTTCTGAAAACAGGAAAGGTACTATATCAATGAAAATTCCTTCCTTCCTCCTATCACACCTTTGATTTCAATCTAAGATCCTATCTTTTAGTGAAATTCATAACTATTTTCTGTTCCAGACCAATAAAATTAATCTCTTCTCTTTAATGTACTATTTATTGGAATATTATTTTCATCAAGAGAATTTCAAAGACCATTATTTTCAACATTTCCACTTCTTTCTAATTATATATATCAACTTAATTTTCTAATTGTGCTATTAACATTCATTTCTGAGTAAAGCTGGGAATAGTTTCATAGCCTGATTTATTAACTGAAGGTCTTTCAACTTTATTTCAGGAAGATACCTCCAATGAATGGAAGTAAATTCTTATGGCTTTCTCTGTCTAAAACGTAAGTAGCCACATATTTCTAATTCAAAGCACGTATTTTCTTGAGAGATTGCATATTGCCATATCATTATTGGTACTCTATTGTCACCCTGTTATGAATATCACAAAGAAAATTATGCAGTCCACTATAATTAGAACCTGAATGAGTGATTTACGCATTTGGAGTATAGGACTCACGTATATATAATTCTATGCAACTTTTTCCAATTTGACATTTAACTGTCAAAGGAGAAAGTGAGGTCTGCAGATGCTGGAGATCAGAGCTGAAAATGTGTTGCTGGAAAAGCGCAGCAGGTCAGGCAGCATCCAAAGAAGGTTCCTGAAGAAAGGCTTATGCCCGAAACGTCGATTCTCCTGTTCCCTGGATGCTGCCTGACCTGCTGCGCTTTTCCAGCAACACATTTTCAGCATTTAACTGTTAAAATCAGATGAGGAAGGATGAATTAACTTCTCACCTTTTAAACCCTCATTGGTCACAACAGTGATTTTGAATCATTTTTAACACACAGTTATACCTCACTGTAATAAAATTGCAATTCACTGGTTCTCCAGAATAAGAATTGATTTTTAAGGTTTTCTTGAGCGGAAGGAAGATCGGTTTTTACTACTTAGGGAAAAAAAATAGATGTCACATAAGACATGCAAATAAAGATGTACAGCTGAAGCTTGTGTCTTTTAGGCTAACTGCAAGTTGTGTCACCTTCTTTGGAGAGTGTTTGAGAGTGATAGTAATAATGATCTCAACAACCTGCACATAGGCTGCACATAGACTGAATGTAGATTAATCTGCAGGCCTGGATGAGATCTCAAGTTATTGAGGGAGACAAGGGAGGAGATATTACTGCCTTGGCAGTAATGTTGATGTCCTGTCTGGTCACAGGTGAGGTGTTGGAGGACTGGAGAACTGCATGTCCTCAGTAGAGTGGGAGGGGGAGTTGAATTGTTGGGCCATGGGGCAGTGTGGTTGATTGGTGTGGATGTCCCGGAGATGTTCATTAAAGTACTCTGCAAGAAGGCGACCAGTTTCCCCAATGTAGAGGAGACCATATCGGGAGCAACAGATACAATAAATGACATTGGTGGATGTGCAGGTGAAACTTTGATGGATGTGGAAGGCTCCTTTGGGCCCTTGGTTGGAAGTAAGGGGGGAGATGTGGGCGCATGTTTTGCAATTCCTGCAGTGGCAGAGGAAGGTGTCAGGAGGGGAGGGTGGGTTGTTGGGGGGTGTGAACCTGACTAGGTATTCACGGAGGGAACAGCCTTTGCGGAAAGCGGAAATGGATGGGGAGGGAAATATATCCCTGGTGGTGGGGTCCGTTTGGAGTTGGCGGAAATATCGGCGGATAATGCGGCTTATGCAAAGGTTGGTGGGGTGGAAGCTGAGGACGAGGAAGGTTCTGTCCGTGTTACGGATGGAGGGATGGGTTTTGAGGGCGGAGGTGCGGGATGTGGATGAGATGCGTTGAAGGGCATCTTCACTCTGCTGAGGACATGCAGGTCCTGGGCCTCCTCCACCACCACATCCTCATCACCCGACACCTGGAGGAAGAACGCCTCATCCTCCTCCTTGAAACACCTCAACCCTAGGGCATCAATGTGGACTTCACCAGTTTCCTCATTTTCCGTCTCCCCCACCTTACCCCAGTTCCAACCCTCCAGCTCAGTACCATCCTCATGACCTGCCCTACCTGCCAATCGTCCTTCCCATCTATCCACTCCACCTTCCTCTCTGACCTATCACCTTCATCCCCACTCCCCACCCTCTATTGCACTTTTTGATACCTTTTCCCCAGCCCCATCTCCCTCCCATTTATCTCTCCACCCCAGAGGCTCCCTGCCTTCATTCCTGATGAAGGGCTTTTGCCCGAAACATCAATTTTCCTGCTCCTTGGAAGCTGTCTGACCTGCTGTGCTTTTCCAGCACCACTCTAATCTCGACTCTGATTTCCAGCATCTGCAGTCCTCACTTTTGCCTAGTCTAATCTGGATGGTGGGGAAGTTGTTAGAAAGACAAGACAGAGATGCTGTGAGCATCCACATAGGTGCAAAGTGAGTGAGTGCTAAGAAAATAAGCTAAATGCCTCAAGATGTAATGTGTGCATGAGTGTACCAGCCCCTGTGCAACGGAGCAGCAACACCACAATGAAAGACATTGGAAAGCTCCAAAGTACAGCATTAAAGTTGTGAAGAACATTATAAGTGAATCTGAGATGTGCCTTGATGTTGTGATGAGGATGGTGTTCCTCCAATCCCAGCCTTTAGGGATGGAGCGTGCAGGAGTTCACTGCCATGGAACATTTTTCAAATGTTGGAGTCTACTGACCCATAGAAGTGAACATTGAATTGCAGTCACCTTGTAACTGCTCTGACTTTCAGGTCAGGAATTGGTGCAGTCTGGTGTCATTCCACTGTCTGGGAAAATAACAACTTGCATACACATAAGGTGAGATTTTTTTTCGTTCACAGGATGAGGGCATTGCTGGCGAGGCCAGCATTTATTAACCAGAGAATAGTTAAGAGACATCTACATTGCAGTGTGTCTGGAGTCACATCTGGGCCAGACCAGTTAAGGATGGCCATTTCCTTCTCTACAGTGCATTAGTGAACCAGATGAGCTCATGGTCATACTTAGACTCTTAGTACAGATTTTTAATAAATTCAAATGCCATCTGCTATAATGGGATTTAAACCCAGGTCCCCAGAACATTACTTGGGTCTCTGGATTAACAGTCCAACAACATTACCACTAAGCCATTGCCTCCCCTATAGGTTAAGTAATAAGAGAAGTTAATGCATACAAATAGGCCTCTCACTCCTAACTAGTGAGCTACTTGCCTAACAGAGTTAAGCGGCACGGTGACACAGTGGTTAGCACTGCTGCCTCACAGCGCCAGAGACCCGGGTTCAATCCCCACCTCAGGTGACTGACTGTGTGGAGTTTGCACATTCTCCCTGTGTCTGCGTGGGTTTCCTCCGGGTGCTCCGGTTTCCTCCCACAGTCCAAAAATGTGCAGGTTAGGTGAATTGGCCATGCTAAATTGCCCGTAGGGTTAGGTGAAGGGGTAAATGTAGGAGAATGGGTCTGGGTGGGTGCACTTCGGCGGGTCGGTGTGGACTTGTTGGGCCAAAAGGCCTGTTTCCACACTGTCAGTAATCTAAGCACAAAATTAGACTTTGTTCTGGTCACTGAGGAATCTCGTTTATCATTCTCGCCACAGTTTCCCAACTGACTTGTCATTGCTCATCTCATTCTGGAAATATTCAACTTCCTATTTCTGCTTTCAAACAGTTTGTTCACATTTATTTAATAAAAACTTAAAAATCTAGGATATCAAAATTCTTAATCATTATGAGAACAAAGGTTTCAATTAAATATTTCTGATAAAATACTTATTAGAATTCTTTAATAATACAGATCTATGTCATTTTAGGACTTAGGGCATAATCTCAAAATAAGGGTTCACAAATTTAAGGCTGAGATGAGGAGGAATTTCTTCTCTCAGAGGGAAGTGAATCTGTGGAATTCTTTCCCACAGGGATCTACAGAGGGGCATTGTTAATGATATTGAAGGCTGAGGTGGAGAGATTTTTCACCAGAAAGGGAATCACGGGTTATGGGGAAAAGGCAGGGAATTGAAGTGAAAAGTTATCATATCAGCCGCGGTCTCATTGAATGTTGAAGCAGACTTTGGGCTGTATGGTCTAGTTCTGTTGGTACATCTCATGGTCTGGTGGGAAGGATGTAAAAAAGAGTGAAATGTAACCTGGTCTTTACAGGATCAAAGCATGTAAATTTAGCGTTTCAATATGTGTAAAATTAGTTTCAACTTTCAGAACATACACTTAGCAACATACAAAGAAAATCATGCATATAAAATTCCAGGAAAAAAGCAGGAGTTCCATGAAGCAGAATAATGATTAATGACAGTATAATGTAAATCAAAAAAAAGTGCTCACACAATATGAAACATTCTAAACCTTACAATTTTATGGAGAAGAGAGTCAAAATGAGGAAAGGAATTGCAAGATTTAGGGATCCTGGAAACATGGATGCTGATAACATAAAAGGCGATCATTAGCCCTTTGATCTTGTTTTCCTCTTTTATCCAGAGCACCCAAAAGTAATTTCAATTCTGTGTTTGCTTTGTAAAGCTCTCTAACTTCTCAATCAAATATTTATCTTCTCTTTAAAACATGAAATGGCCTCTGCCTCAAATCTCTTTTATTAGTAACAATGATCATTCACCTCAGGCCGAGCTCACGCTATTGAAGACACCAGGGATTATTTGTGCAATGGAAGCTTTTCAAAACCTAGAAAATTGTGGCATCAAATTGTGATAAATGATTCAAAAATCAGTCAAAAACAAAAAGTTCATGAGAATGTCAATGTTCGATGTAAACACTTTGTGTCTGCCTTGTATATATCATGCGTACTGTGTACTGGGCACTTCTAAAAGTGATCGCAGTAAATGTAGAATTGTTTCAATATGCAAAACCTGACTATCAATTACTGTATGTGTACCAATTTTTTTTTAAGATTCGGAGATGCTGGTGTTGGACTGGGGTGTACAAAGTTAAAAATCACACAACGCCAGGTTATAGTCCAACAGGTTTAATTGGAAGCACACTAGCTTTCCAAAGCTAGTGTGCTTCCAATTAAACCTGTTGGACTATAACCTGGTGTTGTGTGATTTTTAATTTTTTTTAACAAATTCCTCTTTATAATCATCCTGATGCCAAGCATTTTTAAAGCATCAAGGGCCTCCAAATGCAACATTTATCAAGTAGCAAGACAAACTATAGATTTGATCATTATCTTCAGTCCTTGGGGAAGCAACTTAAGTATTATTAGCATTTTATCCAGCTTTTGCATTAGTTCTTTTTCTTCAATTTGTCTGATTAAATTTACTTCATAAATCCAAGGTCTGAATGATAGACGACTGCCAATGCGAGTGTAAAATATTAATTTTTCTTTTCACATTCTAAAAAACTGAGGTAAAGTGCAAGTGCAATAATAACTGCATACTAAAGTTGATGCAAGCTTTCAAGGGAGCCTTTAAACTATAACTAAACAAACAAGCAAATAACATTGCATTAGCTAGGAACGATGCAATAATTTAGCAGATTACACCCATTGAATTAAGCAGCTTGGTTTGTATTGTAAAATGAGCCCTTTATGAGATTACTGTCCAATATTCAATCACTCACAGAGGGTAATTTTGATTAGGGAAGACAGCATAAAATGGGCAGTATTGACTCAGCTGCCTATTTATAGATATTTTTAATCAAACTTTCAGATGTATTACGACACACCAAGAGGTAGGGACACTACCAAAGCGCCACAAGACTCCATCAGCCGTCCATTACATACGATATCTCGCCCAATAGCCATTTCAACTGAAGTTAATGGAATTGAAAAAGGCTGAGCATTGTCTGCGGTTTTAAAGAGAATTACAGTTTTTATAATTCCATTAGCACTGTTAGAGTCTAGTAACAGTCTTCGACTGAAAAGCATGAAAAGAGAAGAAAACTGCCAGATTTGAGGCTATTTCTAAAGATGCACAGGCTATGAAGGGAGGACTGGAAACACAGAAGCAAATTTGTCAAGGGCATAAATGATGGGCAGGTTGTTCCCCAGACCACATTCTGAATACCACTGTAATATAATTCATGATCAATCTTATGTATACAATAATTAATGTCTGAATATGAATATCTATACAATGAAATAGACCTTCAAGTTTATGTACTGTCATCAAACTAAAAATGTAGCTGCAGATATAAACATTTATGATATAATAAATAGCTCAGCTTTGTTAAACCTTCATTAACATCCTATTAATCACAGGAGTTGAATGCACCAATACGGACAGCATAGTTTAATGCTTACTTATACACACAGATAAAAGGATTTCTCACCTCTATTAAACCGAAAAGTTACATAAATAATTCATTGCTTTCTATTTTAAAGTTTTATTGCACTCACTGTTATTGTGTACTGAATTAGAAGAAATGTAAGTGCAGAGAAAATTAGAAGAGTCTTGAGAGGGAGAAAAATTGTGCAATTAGAAATGTGAAGTAAATGCCCCATCCGATACAGAAACCTTGTAGGTCTTGTTACAACAAATATAACAAATGAGGAGCCTTGTCTGGAACATAGGCAGTCGACAGCTTTGGGGAGAGACAGGAGAATGAGCTTAAGCCAAAATCAAACCAGCAATGATCTTATCAATGGCGGAGAAGATCTCAGGGCTGAATGATTTAAAGTCAGACTTGCCAATGAGCAATAAAAAAGTGTTGTGAATTATCAAGAAATTAAGCACACCATTGAGTACATTATTTGACTCTGAAGATGTAGAACATTCAGTTTAAAGTTGGATAAATGATTATCCCAAAAGCCTTTAGACCATGAGGCTGTCCCAGACCAGGCCTCTCAATTTTCTCTATACCATACTGACTCAGGCCTCAACTTTCAAAATGGATAAGGTTAATGTGCTTTAGTATTCCATTGGTAATATTATTGTTGAGATTCTTACCTGACTCAGCATAGAGAAAGAAACAGCACAATATGATGATTTAATTAAGGTGCTTAGCACCTACTTCTGGTCTAACAAGATATCAATCATGTTGGATTTACTCAGCAAGTTTGAATTCTTTCTAACTGATGTCATCGTTTAGCAGATCGCTGTGACTAAAAGACCCTATGAGTTGAGGTATTCAAGACTATATAGCAGTTGGTATCCTGGGATGAAGTTTTATCTGATCACTTGCAATCCAGAGAAGTCCTCAAACAGTCCAGCAAATTGAAATGCTAAAGCAGAACAAAATTCTTTTGAGACAAGAGAGAGGAGAGAGAGAGAATTTATCCGAGAATCCAAACTGAATGTGTCCAGCTTATTAAGAGTTATGTCTCAGGGACATCAGCTGTGATGGGAGAGAGGCGCACACATACTGCCACTGTTCCTTGTTCATGTTGTGGTGGAAAATATCTCCCTCAGTGGCAAAATAGCCCAGCTCCTAATTCAGTATGCTATACCTGCAACATAAGGAATCATTATGGAATTTAGATCAGAATGGTGCTGGAAAAGCACAGCAGGTCAGGCAGCATCTGAGGAGCAGGAAAATCGATGTTTTAGGCAAAAGCCCTTCATCAGGAATAGAGGCAGGAACCCTCAAGGGTGGAGAGATAAAAATCTTTTTAATCTCTCCACCCTAGAGGCTTCCTGCCGCTATTCCTGATGAAGGGCTTTTGCCCGGAACATCGATTTTCCTGCTCCTAGGATGTTGCCTGACCTGCTCTGCTTTTCCAGCACCATTCTGATCTAAACTCTGATTTCCAGCATTTGCAGTCCTCACTTTTGCCTAGTATCATTCTGGAATTATCTATAAGAGCAGCACAGTGGCACAGTGGTTAGCACTGTTACCTCACAGCGCCAGAGACCCGGGTTCAATTCCCACCTCAGGTGACTGTCTGTGGGGAGTTTGCACATTCTTCACATGTCTGCGTGGGTTTCCTCCCACAATCCAAAAATGTGCAGGTTAGGTGAATTGGCCGTGCTAAATTGCCCATAGTGTTAGGTGTAGGGGAATGGATTGTGGGTCAGTGTGGACTTGTTGGGCCAAAGGGCCTGTTTCCACACTGTAACTAATCTAATCTATAAGAGCACGAGAACAGTCCCAGCAGTGAAACATAAAATGCCTGGGGAGGTTGGTGCTAATGAAGACCCAAATAAATCTTTTCTTCTACAAATAGTTGTGGGACTTCAAGATGACTCTGCTACTCAGATGCTTTTATCAATGGCAAGACAACTGTTTTTACATGAGGTACTGGAGCTAGACTGGCTCTTTTTTCTGATACTGTACCCTGGGTCAAACCTCCCCTTCTTCAACACTCTCATATCTAACTTTGAGGTACAGAAAATATGTCAATGAAAGTGAAAGGGTAGCTGTATGCCACACTTTGTTATCCTGGATGTGTGTTTGGAGATCTTCTGTATGTTATTTCAAATTCACAATATTTTTGACCAAATGGGGAAGCTTTACTTCTCCGGAACCTTCTTTAATCAGCAGCAGTAGATGACTATGAACTACCATCTTTTGAGGATATCCCACCTTGAAAGACCACAGATGAATTTTCTGGATCTTTCCATTTCTTTCTGATGACTGGCTACATACAGCAAAACATGATTATACTGGACAGGAAATCAACCAAACATAGGATGCCATGTTTACCCAGTACTTACATAAGAACATAGGAACATAAGCAGGATGCTAGTTAGATCAAGTGCCTCTACCGCCACCCAATCATCATCTTTCATGGCAACCCCTTCTCTGGTACTCTGTTGTCTAAGATGGGGATCCAGTAGATGTGGTGCACCTAGATTTCCAAAAGGTCTTCGACAAGGTGCCACATAAGAGGCTGCTGCATAAGATAAAGATGCATGGCATTACAGGTAAATATTACCATGGATAGAGGATTGGTTGACTAACAGGAAGCAAGGAGTGGGGTTAATGAATGCTGTTGTGGTTGGCAGTTAGTGACTAGCGATGTGCCTCAGGGATCCTTGTTGAGACCATCTGGCCCTTCGAACCTGCTCTCCCATTCACTAAAATCATGGCTGATCATTTTGTGTCCTCAGCTCCACTTACCAACCCTCTCACCAAAACCCTTAATTCCTTTATTATTAAAAAAAACTATCCTAGCTTTAAAAACATTTATTGAAGTAATGTCAACTACTTTACTGGGCAGGGAATTCCATAGATTCACAACCCTCAGGGTAAAGAAGTTCCTTCCTAATTCAGTCCAAAATCTGTTCCGCCTAATTGTGAGGCTATGCACTCTTGTCCTAGTTTCACCTGCCAGTGTAAACATCTGCTCCACATCTATCTTGTCTATTCCCTTCATAATTTTATATGTTTCTGTAAGATTCCCCCTCATTCTTCTGAATTCCAATGAATATAATCCCCATCTACTCAGCCTCTCCTCATAAGCCAATACCCTCGACTCCGGAATCAACCTAGTGAACCTCCTCTGCACTCCCTGCCAGTGCCAGTACATTCTTTCTCAAGTAAGGAGACCAAAACTGCACACAGTACTTCAGGTGTGGCCTCAGCAGCACCTTGTACAGCTGCAACATTACATCTCTGCTTTTAAACTTAATCCCTTTCGCAATGAAGGTCAAAATTTCATTTGCCTTCTTAATTACCTATTTTACCAACAGACCAACCTTGTGTGATTCATGCACAAGGACACCCAGGCCTCTGTGCATAGCAGCATGCTGCAACTTTTTCCCATTCAAGTAATAGTCCTTTTTACTGTTACTCCTACCCAAATGGATGACTTCACATTTATTAACATTGTGTTCCATCTGCAAAACCTTTGCCCATTCACTTAAAGTATCTATGTTCCTCTGCAAAGTTTCACAGACCTCTGCACACTTTGGTCTGCCACTCATCTTAGTGTCATCTGCAAACTTTGACACACTACACGTGGTCCTCAACACCAAATCATCTATATAAATTGTGAATAATTGCGGTCTCAACACTGATCACTGATGCACATCACTAGTCACTAACTGCCAACCACAACAGCACTCATTAACCCCACTCTTTGCTTCCTGTTCGTCAACCAATCCTCTAAACATGGTAATACTTTACCCATAATGCTTTGCATCTTTATCTTATGCAGCATCCTCTTATGTGGCACCTTGTCGAAGGCCTTTTGAAAATCTAGGCACACAACATTTACTGGATCCCCATCTTAGACAACAGAGTACCAGAGAAGGGGTTGCCACAAAAGATAGTGATTGGGTGGTGGTAGAGGCCCTTGATCCAGCTAGCAGCAGCACAGATACCAAGACATCTCAGGCAGCCTCTGTACCTGTAGTGTCCATTATCTCTTTCGATCAGCAACAGCCGATACAAAATACATTGGGACAACTGAGTCTTGGTCTCATATTCCCACTGAATACTCCAACATTGTATCACACAAATCATGGCTGGATATCCCATTGCTTAATCTTTGAAGGAGTCCTGCCTAGTCATCCACCTGACTGTTATGGCAACTCATGTAGAAACAATCTTTCCAAACCTTGTCTGAGCTGTTTCCAAAACAATTATCTCTTTCTTCAAAAAAGGAGACCAGAATTGTACACAGTATTCCAGATATAGTCTCAGCAATGCCCTGTACAGTTGAGCCATTGGACCTTGTTCTTTGATCGACCACACGTGGCCCTCCATTCTAATTTTCATGGATCTCCTTTGACTTCTAACAAGCCTACACCTCAAGACACAGTAGAAGAGTGGAAGTGCTCTTGTGGTGCAGTGGTAGAGTCCCTAACCTCTGAGCCAGGAGACCTTGCTTTAAGTCCAGCCTGCTTTAGATGTACGTAATAAATTTCTCCACAGATGGACTCTACAACGGAAATGCTTCATCATGATGCTGCTATATCATCACTGCTTCTACTTAAATCTACAACTTGGGATAATGCACACAACTGCCCTACTAACATTATACACTTGCTGATGAATGCAGAGAAGACCAACCTTCTTCAGATTCCAGTGATGGCCTCTCAATGGCAGTGAATTACTGGGCTCTTTCAAAATCTCTGGCAATCCACAGTCTGCAAATGTTGTGATCTTTTGAGGTTCAGCCTGTGCTTTGGGAATGTGTAGCAGGCCTCAGCACCTACTGACCAGCCACTCCATGGTAACGATGCAATTTTGTTCATGTGTAAATCCAGAGGGAACAATGCTAGCAGTCGTGCCATTGCCTACAGCAAGGCAAAACCCTATTCAATGCTCAAATGGGACAAGGGGACCCATTGAGGAGAAATCCATCCCTTGCCTATTGCGAGCCTACAGAGAACTGCCATACTGCTCACCTGTCTCCTACCACTGGCTAAATCCTTACAGGGGATTGTAAGGTAAAGCCTTGCATGGGCATTAATTGCTTATTTAAAGTCTTTAATTAGAAGGAAGCAGGTGACGCAACTGAAACCCACTGCACTGCTGATAAAACCGGGAGAGGGTGTTTGATTTGTCAGTGCACATGGTGCCCATGAAATTCAATGTATCACTCTCCTTCAATCCCACCAACAGGGAAGCATTCAAGCCTGGCCCAATACTTCACCATCACAGTCAAGTCATTATACCCAGTTTAGACGCAGGGAGCAGAATGGAGAAAGTGAGGACAGCAGATGCTGGAGATCAGAGTCAAACGTGTAGTGCTGAAAAAGCACAGCAGGTCAGGCAGCATCCGAGGAGCAGGAGAATCGATGTTTCAGGCAAGATGTCTATTAACGGCAAAGAAAAATAGAGGATGTGGTTTTGAGTATAGACCTTGTTCTTTGATCGACTTTTAGTACTTTTAGAGACTGCAAATTTTTTGAAGAATTAAGTTTTTTTGAAAGCTCACAAAGCAATAGTGAAATGGGAAGTTAAGAGAGGCTTGGAAGTGAGAAACAGGTGTATGGTTAGATGGTCAGGCTCCTCACCATCCAACCTTGGTTTAAATGAATGATACCAATGAGAATGGCTCTGAGTGCTGTGGGTGAAGTGATTAAGAAGGTTAAATCATCAGCCTACAGCTACATAAGTGTTTGCCTCACAGCATTCATGATGGATAGCTACACAGCTGGGCTCTTGTGGTGCAGAGGTAGTGTCCCTACCTCTGGGCCAGAATGTTTGAGTTCAAGTCCTATCTACTCCTGACATATGTCATCAGGTGTTTGATCATACTGATACGAAAAAAAAATTACAGTTAAACTAGTCTCTGGGGTATTACATTTTCAGTCCAAGAAGCAGCATTGAACACAGATTTGCACTGACAGTTGTCTTGAGCCTTTAATTGTTCAGCAAAGTATCCCACAGGTACAACATATTGTAGAGTGCAGTGGTAATTGGCATGTGGATAGACATGCAGTTCTGTTTCTGTCAATACAAGAACAGCGTGATTTGTTGGCAGCTTAGTGATATCCCAAAGAGCATTTAGAATAATCTGTGTGAGGAAGGGACAGTGGAATAGTTCATATCAGGATCAATGACAGAAGAAAAGGAGGATTGAGATCCTCCATACAGAATTTAAGGGCTGGGATCAAGTTAAAAAGCAGGATCTCAAAGATAATAATTATTTGGATTATCCCAATTATTTGCATTAATGAAGATCATTGTCAGATTAACAACATGGTGTGAGAGAAAAGGCTTCAGATTCTGGGGACATTGGGACCAGCTCCATGGGTGGAGGAGCTTGTTCAAGATGCACCTGAATAGAACTGAGACAGGTTAATTACTTTTGTGGGAAGGTTTAAATTAATTCAGCAGGATGTTGTTCACCAAGATGTAATATCAAAAAGTGAAATCAATGTAGAGAGAAAAATGAGAGGGACGGTTAGTGTTAGAACTGATGTAGAATTGACTAGGATCATAGAAAACATTTTTTAAAAATTTCATTTAGTTTTGAATGCATATAGGATAGGGTAAATAGGCAAAGTCTTTTCCCTGGGATCGGGGAGTCCAGAACTAGAGGGCATAGGTTTAGGGTGAGCGGGGAAAGATATAAAAGAGACCTAAGATTAGATTACATTACAGTGTGGAAACAGGCCCTTCGGCCCAACAAGTCCACACCGACCTGCCGAAGCGCAACCCACCCCTACATTTACCCCTTACCTAACACTACGGGCAATTTAGCATGGCCAATTCACCTAACCTGCACATCTTTGGACTGTGGGAGGAAATCGGAGCACCCAGAGGAAACCCTAAGGGGCAACTTTTTCACACAGAGTGGTACAGATATGGAATAAGCTGCCAGAGGATGTGGTGGAGGCTGATACAATTGCAACATTTAAGAGGCATTTGGATGGGTATATGAATAGGAAGGGTTTGGAGGGATATGGGCCGGGTGCTGACAGGTGGGACTAGATTGGGTTGGGATATCTAGTCGGCATGGACGGGTTGGACTGAAGGGTCTGTTTCCATGCTGTACGTCTCTATGACTCTATGACTCTATAAGGTGTGCAGAAAAGCTTGATAGCCCAGAGGCACAAAAAAAACCAAGCAGGCAAATCACTTAATTCAATCAGCTCAAAAAGAAAGATTGGATGCTTCTTGTTTCTGTGTACTGGGTAGTACATGGAAGCTAGAAAGGAGCAAACATAGCAGTTGAGATCAAACAAAAATACCATTGTGCTTGAAAGAGGGACTGTCCTTGCTGGATCAAAGTCAGAATCCATTTGGTTGGATTTGATAGTGGAGAAGGGAGCTGTTATGCTCTTTGGTGTACCTTCATAGAAATAGCAGAAAATAACAGTAAGCAGGTAGAGGAGTAGCTTTGCAAATAAATTACTGAGAGATCCACGATCTACACAGAGTTAGTAATTGGAATCCTTAACCATCCAAATGTTGAATTGGGCAAGCAAGGGCAGTAAAAGTGAGGAATTTCTGAAGGGAATAGTTCAGTTTCAGTTGATATACATTGCAATAAGGGAAATGCGGAAGGCAACTAGAGCCAGATTCCTGAACGGTGGAGATGTTATATGGAAAGATTAAGCATAAAAGTCAGAAAATGACAGGCATCACCTTGTCTAAAGAAAAAATGTACACAGGAGAAGAGAAAAGAAAGTGAAAAAGGCAGAGACAGCTTAAGATTAGGGTGGAAGTGAGGACTGCAGATGCTGGAGATCAGAGTCTAGATTAGAGTGGTGCTGGAAAAGCACAGCGGGTCATGCAGCATCCAAGGAGCAGGAAAATCCTTAAGATTAGGGTGGTCTACCATAAAAGTGATTCCAACTGTCTTCTCCAGGTAAGTCTTAATGGGTGTGTTCCCATAAAGGGATCTAGAATAGGAGGCATGGCTTAAAAATGACTGGTCTCTGATTTAAGATGGAGTTGAGGGGCAAGTTCTTTTCACAGAGGGCTGGTATTTTTTTTAGAATTCTTATTCCCAATGAGGCTGGGTCATTGAAGAGGTTCAAGATGTAAAAGGGAATCAAAGGGATATGAGGTGGTACAGGGGTAGGAATGGGAGGGAGGTATATGGAGCTCAGGCCACAATCAGACCAGCCATGATACTGTTGAATAGCGAGGTAGACAGAAGGGGCTAACTGGTCTATTTCTGCTTTTATTTCTTATGTTCTTAAGCGAACATTTTTACTTTTAAAATGGTAACATTAAAATGATTGTCAAAGGAGTGATGGAACCAATTAGGGACCAAATGAGATCTATGGATGGAGGGTGAGGCACAATTGAGGCACTAAGTGGAGTTTACCAAAGAAGAGAACTTTATCAAAGCCATTGTAAATGAAGTGGTGCCTGGAGTAAGATGTCTGTTTACAGTAGAGATAAAAAGTTATGGATTATCGATGCATCACAGGATGATTCTGGATTAGTGAACACTCTTATGTACGATTCTAGCTGATGCTATTCAAGTCAGATCCCTAAATAAAATCTGGCTTAAGAAACATTGTTTAAAAATTTAGTCTGGCATCTGGTCACAGAAACCCATGTACGCAAACTGCAATTTGATTTCTTTTAATACAACAGAAATGTATTACTGGTGCTGGAAAGAGGAATCTCAACAAAAATAACACAAAACAAACTAAACCATCTAAACGTCACATATTGTGAAAGATTTTAAAACAGGCAGACAAAACCAAGTCCCATCTATTCCCTGAAACCATTGTCTTAAAGGTAATCTAAATAATTTAATAAGGTGCAGTGTTCTAACCAAACACTCCTGGTCTGGAAGTTTCACAAACTGCATTCTTTCATGAAGGTAGTTTATTTCCTTAACTATTCTAAACAATCTCCTTTTTCTAGGAGACTATATTTGCTTCTAAACATAGCTAGTTATCCTTTGAACACAATCCAAGGGTGTTTTATCAAAACATTTTTATAATCCTACTTATCCTAGATCCTGTTACAGCCTAGTGTTTTCTTTCTTCTGATATAAACTCCTTGAAGGGTAGGAATGGTGTAGTGGTAATGTCATTGGACGAGTGATCCAGAACCCCAGGCTAATGTTCTGGGAACATGGGTTTAAATCCCATTGTGAATGATAAAAATTTTCATCCAGGGCTGAAGGGCCTGTACTGCACTGTAATGTTTCAAATTAGATACAAACTTCCACTTAAATGTGAGGATGTCACACACTGGTTTCAGAGTCATGGTTCCAAAACAGCTGGCCTAATTAATTTTTAAACCCTTTCACAAAAATAGATTAGCAACCATATACCACTAGTTTGAAATCCAGTCTCTCTAAAAGAAATTATATTAATATTTATAAATCCACATCTTTTATCATACTTACCAGACAGGAGCACTAATTACTCAATAGAGCTTTATGCAATCCAGATAAATATGGTAATAAATGGCCAAATCAATTGCCCGTCATATTCTTTCAAGTCTCATTCCCTGTACTTTAATGGAATAGAGATGTGGGTCACACTGGGGGATTGTTCAAGGTGGGAGAGGCATTAATTGTGGAGGTGAATGTATAGTTCAGCAAATCAGCAGAAACAGTGTGACAAAGCACTAGTGTAGAGTTTACCCTCACTAAATCTTTCATGAATTTAAACTCTTTAATTAAATCTCCCCTTAGGTCTATGAAAAGCAATGTCAGATTCTCCTGTCTCTCCACATGATCATCCCTGGAAACTTTTGCATAAATTTTTACTGCACATTGTTCACAGTCTTCACATCCTTCCTAAAATGGAGTGCCAGAATTGGACATGACACTCAAGTAGAACTTGTGTTTCATTTGTATAAGTGTACCTTCCTGATATCTGTGCTCTATGCCTTTATTTACAAATGAATTTTGCATATGTTTTATTAACTGGTTCTGCTATCTGCAATGGTTTACTCACACACACCTTGATGTGTCTCTGTTTTTATACTCTATAAGAATTGTACCTATTAGTTGCCTCTCCTCCTTTCACAGACGATATGAACCTCACATTTTTATGCACTGAATTTCATCTGACATACGCCCAGCCAGTCTATCTATCTTCCTATGTCATTTGTAAGAGCATGTTGTTCACTGTTTATTATATTTTCAAGTTTTGTGTAATCTATAAATTTTAAGATCGTATCTCTTCTTCTGTTCTTTGGCAATCCCTCAGAGTCAAGGATGACTTGCTTTCACTCTGTGGATGAGGTGGTTCTATTGTAGCTGAAGTGTCCAGTTCTGCAACTATAAAGGTCTGCCACAGATGAGCAGGCAGACATCAATGAGGTTGAAGAGGTTGGGGGGTGGGGTGGGAGGTTGGGGACAGGAGGGTACCCTGGATTCTACACGGTCTTTCCGCTGCTTGCACTTGGCCTCCACATGCTCCACTCAGTGACATGTGAAATGGTTGGTGTCTTCACAATTGTTTCTTCTCCAGTTTGTGCATTCTAGGGCAAGCGATTCCTACATGCCAGTGGGGGTGTTGTATTTCTTTAGCGAAATTTTCAATACGTCCTCGTAGCATTTCTCAGTGTTGTCCTAGTGATCACATATCATTGCGGAACTCAATTGCTAAGGGACTCCTGTGTCAGGCAGTGGACAATGTGGCCCACTCATTGCAGTTCATCATACATCACCAGTGCCTCAATGCTAGCAATATTGACCTGGAGGGGATGGTCATGTTGATATGCCTGACTTGCCAGTGGATTTGCAGAAGTTTGAGAAGGCAGTGCTGGTGATTGTTCTCCAGGGATTTGAGGTGTCTGTTAAACATGGTCCATGATTCTGATGCATACAGGAGGACGGAGCCACAGTTGCTCTGCAGCCCATGAGCTTGCTCCTGGGTTTAAGGTCTAAGACTTCAAACACTCTGTTCTTCAAGTGTCTGAAATCAACTCAAAACCCCAAATTATCAGTGTACGTATATATAAAAAAGGCCTGATTGCTGATACTTGCAAATACTACTGTATATACTGACGATACATCACTGGAGCACTGATGACATTAAATGTTCAAAATTCTCTTTCAGTTACATTATTGAAAAATAAATAGGAATCGTAAACACAGCCTGCAGAATGAAATATTCAGATTCTGAATCAAAGTAATTGATGGAATATCGAATCTACATTAATCAAAACAGTTTAGTGGATTAAAAAAGGCCAGAAAAAGAAATGCGCTGATAACTTGGTGAAGCTCCAGTAATGACTCATTGGTCTTGGGGTATGAATCATACTTACGGAATATGGTAGATAAGTGAGAGGTCCCAGTTGAAATCCCAGGCAAGCCCTGATTTCTGCAGGAGGCGATGGCCTAATGGTATTATCACGAGACAATTAACTCCAGAGGCCCAGATGATGCTCTGGAGACCCAAGTTTGAATTATGCCACAGCAGATGGTGGAATTTGAATTTAATTTTTTGAAAATCTGCAAATAAGATACTGATCATGAATCCATTGCTGATTGCCTGGGGGAAACCCAACTGCCATCCTTACCTGGTCTGGCCTACATATGACTCCAGACCCCCAGCAATGTGTTTGACTCTTAATTGCCTTCTGGATCAATAAGGATGGGCAATAAATACTGGCCTAGCCAGTGCAAGCCCTCATCCCATGAATGAATTTAAAAAACTCTTTATATAATATCATAAGGATTTCAGTGGGGAGCAGAAGTATGGATCTCAAGTCAAGTAGACCTATGTGTATAATAAAACAAAGAAATACACCTAGATCTCCTCAAAGTTTTAGTAATGATATCTATCATACTAATGTAACTAGTACCTGATTACTATATGTTTGATCACCATACATATTTTCAATAGCAGCTGCAGAGTAGTTTGCAATGCATCCTCAAGAGACTAACATTCATACCAACACAAAAATCAGTCTTAGCTTGAAATTATAGAGAGTCCAACCACTTATACAAGTGTTTTTGTGAAATGCTCCCTTACTCATTTACTTTTTTTTGTTTGGTAATGATCAATATTGGAAGAATACTCTTCAAATATGGGCACCAATTCATACACAATTCTTTTTTTGTCAGTACTTCTAACAACTTCCAGAGTGAGCAGAAATGAATTTGATTAATTCACACTCTAACGTCTAATACATTCTTTAGAATTTTTGTAAGTAACATTGCTCACCAGTATCAACTTAAATACAAAAAGTTAAAAATCACACAACACCAGGTTATAGTCCAACAGGTTTAATTGGAAGCACGCTAGCTTTCGGAGCGACGCTCCTTCATCAGGTGATTGTGGAGGACTCGATCGTAACACAGAATTTATAGCAAAAATTTGCAGTGTGATGTAACTGAAATTATATATTGAAAAATTGATTGTCTGTTAAGCCTTTCATCTGTTAGAATACAGTGATAGTTTCACTTCTTTAATGTGTAAATCACAAAACCCTTTTTTTAAAAGTTGCATTCTCGGGTTAGCCGGTACCAATGGTGATAGCCAGACAATATGTTGAAGGTGTTA
>NC_057725.1:35627440-35682677 GCF_004010195.1 Chiloscyllium plagiosum
TTACATCACACTGCAAATTTTTGCTATAAATTCTGTGTTATGATCGAGCCCTCCACAATCACCTGATGAAGGAGCGTCGCTCCGAAAGCTAGTGTGCTTCCAATTAAACCTGTTGGACTATAACCTGGTGTTGTGTGATTTTTAACTTTGTACACCCCAGTCCAACACCGGCATCTCCGAATCATAAATACAAAAAAGTTTACATTGTACTTTCTATTTCACACATACTGCCATACCTTCTCAAGTTCATTGATGCCTTCCTCCACACTACATATTGATGTCAGTGCTCTAAGGGCATGCACGTGCAAATAACTAGGAGCGTCCTGTCTGCACAGCTTGAAAAGTACTGCCACCCCTCCTTCCTGCAAGGAAATAACATGGAGCATTTAAAACATATTCAAAGATTATTCCACACAAACGTCTACTCAGCAATCAACAGTATTTTTGATTATTGTGAAAAATTAGAAGAAACTATAAATTCCATCTTTTCAAGTTCTGATTCAATATTAATGGTAATGCACACTGTTGCTAAATGTGTTTGCCTTTTAAAGGGTTAATGCTGAGAGTGCATTAACCTTCACCCAATATAATGATATCATAAGGATTTAAGTGGGGAGCATAGGTCTGGAGATAGACCTATATGTATAACTAAACAAAGAACTATATCTAGATCTCCTCACAGTCTTAGTAATAATACCTATCATATTAATGGAATTAAGACCATAAGACATAGGAGTGGTAGTGAGGCCATTCAGCCCATTAAGTCCACTCAGCCATTCAATCATGGCTGATGGGCATTTCAACGCCACTTACCTGCACTCTCCCCTCATCCCTTAATTCCTTGCAAGATTAAGAATTTATCAATCTCTGCCTTGAAGACATTTAACGTCCCGGCCTCCACTGCGCTCCATGGCAATGAATTCCACAGGCCCACCACTCTCTGGCTGAAGAAATGTCTCCTCATTTCCATTCAAAATTGACCCCCTCTAATTCTAAAGCTGTGCCCACGAGTCCAAATATCCCTAGTACCTGATTACTACCAAGCAATAAACTACATCTTGTTTAAGACAAAAACCTCTTCACATTGGACTACCAATGGATTTTCTTCTACCATCCTAACCCAATTAGGCAGTGTAGATCCTACAAGAGGTTTGCTGGAAGCAAATTTACAACATGGTGACCAAGAAACCAACTAGCTCATACAACATGCTGAATTATGATGAAGGTTTATCATACAACACACACCTCTCAAACTACCACTAGATCTATTTGATAAAACTGAATCAAAATATAGATGCAAAATATAGAAAAGAAATTGGTTTATATGCCAGTACAAATGGAGTTGGAACTGCAACAGGCACATAAACTGAACAAGGTTACTATGCTATAGTTACTATAGTAATGTCCCATACAAATCTCTTATCATAAAAACTGCATTGGTTTAAGAAGGTGAATTACTAGTTCCTTCTCAGAGCAACCACCAATATAAGATAAATGCTCCCTTGTCACATAGCTGAACTGGTGGCTACAAAATTCAATTCCCACATAATTAAATTCTGGAGTTAGTGTGTGTGTATATATAACATAATGATTTGATTGACACTTTAAAAAAAATTGCTTGCCACAATCATTTTTGATATATATTTCAGTTTGTTTGATTCAAATTGTGTTGTCCATTTGAAACCATTAGAGAGAGAACAAGATAGATTCCAAAGGTAGAGATAGGGTGGGGTGGGAAGGGGGAACAGATGGATGGACAGACAGACGGATGGACAGACAGACGGACGGACACCCCTGAGCTTCTAGTTGCCTGCCATTTCAACACACTACACATCACCTTTTTCCATGGCCAACATCTCTGTCTTTGGCTTGCTGCCAGTACTCCAGCAAAACTCAGCGCAAAATGGAAGAAAAGCACCTCATTGTCTGCTTGGGAACTTTACAGATTTCTGGACTTGATATCAAGTTCAACCATTTTCAAGCTTGAGCTGTCCCATGTCCTTACGCAACCCCCACACACCAGGCCTTGTTATTACAAGTCTGCTGTTACACACAACCCATTGTTAGCCACTAACAGTCCCCATTAACAGCTATTCACCTTCCTAGCCTGATTGTAATCCACTCCTTCGTCTAGCCAACTACTCTTCTCTCTCTTTGGGCTCTTTTTCCACCTATCACTTCCTCCTTATCCACACACACACACACACACACACCCTTTCCCCCACCCCTCCACCCTATCTTTTGCATTAAAACTAATGTTTTCCTTGCTACCATCAGTTCTGTGGAAGAGACACTGGACCCGAAATATTAACTCTGATTTCTCTCCACAGATGCCGCCAGACATGCAGAGCTTTTCCAGCAATTTGTGCTTTTGTTTCTGATTTCCAGCATGTGCAGCTCTTTCAGTTTTTTTTAATTTTCCAATAATGATTATATTTTTAAAAGCATTTGCATGAAAATAATGACAGTCATTTGGATGAAATAGATTCCACATTAGTAGTGTGTCATCCTCAAATACCTTGCCTATGGCAAAGCATGAAACGTCAGGCAAGATAACTTGTTAATGAAATATTAACGTAATATTTCATTGTCTGCCCCTAAAGTAACGGTGTATGAAAAACGTACCCAAAGTCGAATATTTTGCAGATGTGGTAAATGGAAAGCTAATTCTTACATATGATGGAAAGGGCAGCAATGAGGTCAGAGAATTATAGCAAGCAAGAGAAATAAGAGTAACTTAAAGCCCAAGCAGTAACTGCTAGATTGCAATAGGTTTGATGGTCTGGAAGTTTTCAAAAGATTAGTGGCAAAACGATGTAAGGTTCATGATATTTCAATACATTTACAGGAAAAAGGCTTTTCGGTATATCTGAATTGGAATGTGGAATGTTTGTAAATTGCTGATGGGATTTACTGCTAGGTATAGACTGGGTTAGTACCCTGGTTAGATCCCCTTCTCTCTGTTACTCAGAGAAATAACAATTATTTGAGTACTAAATATTTCTTATTTCTTGCGCTTGGGAATTCAATGACAATCTTTCCTAAAAGAATTGATCAATTTTACAATTCTAGTTTAAACTGTAATATTGATATGATTCTCTTTTGAGTTTAGGGTACAAAACATAAAGTTCATGAATTAGTGCAAGGCAACATGTACGCTAAAGGAACCTTTGCTGTTCTATATTTTGAATGATCTGGTGTTACTGATGAGTACTGTCCTCCAACAAATCAGCTAAATATCAGATAATTGTGCTTTTCATGCAATAATTTATGAATATTAAACACTTTAAGCTCCCTCCTAAGATGTTAAATCTTTTAAAAGGAGCAGGGAATTCAAAGGCTGAAAGAAATTACTTTTGTGGGTAATATATCTCAACACCAAGGTCAATCACGCAGCAAGTGCTCAAACAAAACCTCATAGGGATGAGAATTTATGCCTTCCTTAAAGCAGATAGCAGTTAATAAATACACTGACACTGCAGGTGAAAACTGTAAAAAGTTCTCTTCTGCTCTAAGTGCAATCACTACATAATTGTTACTTTTAATTTATTGCAGAAGAATTAATTTATACAAAAAAAGAGTTTAAGGATATATTATTTCAAATTTATGTGTAAAGTTGTAATAGGTATTAATTTTAATTCTTGAACATAAAAGCTTGTTGTTTTATCACAGCATGTCTTGATGATGACCATTGTTATTTTATAATTTATCGTACATAAGTAATGAACAGGTTATTGCTCTCTTATTTGGACTCTGCTCCAGCAACCTCAGTATCCAGCACACAGGGTACTTCCACTTTAAGACATCACAAAGCACCCAATCCCCATCTCATTCTCTATCATGCAATTTTGAAGTTAATATTAAAAAGGCAGCACTTAGTACCAAGTGGTTTATTGCTCATTAAAGGTGGAATGTTTGTTAATTGCTGATGGGATTTACTGCTAGTTAGAGACTGGGTTAGAACCCTGGTTCGATCTCCTTCTCTCCGTTACTTAGAGAACTAGATTAGCTGGTTTTCTGAAGCACCTCCTCAAAAGTGGTCACTCTTCAACAGCGACAAATCATCCATTTTAATTGGGAGATGGGGGAGGAGTAGCAGCATAGCATACAGGCTCCTACCCAGAGCTCATCGGCTCTGTCCGCTTTTACACTGCAGGCTGGCCAACTGCTTCCTGCTGGTGTTGCTCTCTGCATTGGGATAGAAGTACCTGGATGCAGGCCCATGGCTAAGCACTTAAGAAGCACTGTAATGTCGAACTTTTAAATTGCTTCTTTATTTTCTGCTTCACACCCAAGATTTTGTGTCTTGGTACCTTTGTACCTAAGATGGTGCCAGGAAGAGCGGCTTTGTAAACCTTTCTCTGTACTCATATATCACTGTACCTGAGTACACGTGACAATAGAAACTAATTCATTAATTTGTTAATTCCTCATGGGGAATATCAGCAGCCAAGCCTGAATGAGACAGCAAGCGGACAGAGTCACAGTGGCCTTCACTCTCAGTGCAAGGGAATGGTGCTGGACAGGAGCCCAGAGAGTGTGTTGGACATCTGGCAAAGACAGAGACTGCCGGATTGTGGAGGTACGACCTGCCCTGTTAGCAATCCAAGCAAATCTCTGACTGTCCAGTGGATATGTTTATTCAGGAGCAGTAGAAATAAGGACAGGATTGATTAATGCATTGCAGAATTCAGCTCCCTAGAAATTGGATTAAGATTGCGCAAAATCAATTTGCTTTGAACTTTTACAGCCTTTTAAGAATAAAAATTTTAATCATGCACTGGCTTCAAGACTGTATGATAGCATATGGTTTTGTTATTGAATTGGACCTGTATTAATAATCTTGTGGCATGGGGCAGAAACTTTCAGGAGGCAGTGTTACCCATCATACCCCCTGAAGAGTTGACGGAGAATGCTTCCCTGCTGATACCAGATGCCCAACAGCCCCTAAGGAGTATTAGTTGCTTGGAGGCAAGAGATCCACAAATCACTCAGGAGGACCTCCTGCCTCAGAGGGTGACCAGTAAATCTGATTGATTGGCAGCTCTGCACTTCCATTCTCAACATCAGGCCATAGTAAGGAGTCTTTGGATTCTGGAGTCAGAATGAAATGAAGTGGAGTCTCACATCAGAGACAGGAGGGTAGTCCCAGTGTAGGAAATAGGGTTGAGCACTATGATTGAAATGCTGGAAGGGAGGAACAACTGCAGGAGGCAATTTTGGGTGAACTGGGGTAACGTGGAAAGAAAACTATGAAAGCAGGAGCCTCCTCTTTGCATTAGGCCCAGACAGCATGGCTTAGTGTTTCGAACTGCTGCCTCACTGCTCCAGTGAGTCGTGTTTGATTCCAGCCTCAGGTAACTGTCCAACTGGAGTTTGCACATTCTCCCTGCATCTGCATGCCTTTTCTTCCAGTGGTCTATTTGCCTCCTACTGGACAAAGAGGTGCAGGCTAGGTGGGTTGGCCATATTAAATTGCCCATAATGTACAAGGATGTGCAGGCTAGGTGGATGAACCGTGGGAAATATAGGATTATAGAAATGGGGTGGGACGCTCTTTCAAGGATTGGTGTGGATCCGATAGGCCGAAAGGCCTATTTCCATACATTATGGATTCTATGATTCCAACTGCAATGCTTCCTAGCCACCCCTGACAATTTTCTGTTGGACTTAAAATTTAGGCCAGGCAACAAACTGCCCATATCTGACCATTAATTAAGTACTTAAAGGCGCCAATTGTGGTTGAGATTGGGTACAGCAACCTATGCCTCATTTACCCACCATAAAGTTGTGGACAGTTCAGAAGCAGACAGGAAGGCCAGCCAGGGTATTTTAAGCTCTCCATTACCTACAAAGCACTGCCAGGCAGAATCTGTATAACTACACCTGTAAATTCAAATCTTAGATTAGATTACTTACAGTGTGGAAACAGACCCTTCAGCCCAACAAGTCCACACCGACCCTCCAAAGAGCAACCCACCCAGACCCATTCCCCTACATTTACCCCTTCACCTAACACTACAGGCAATTTAGCATGGCCAATTCACCTAACCTGCACATTTTTGGACTGTGGGAGGAAACCCACGCAGACACGGGGAGAATGTGCAAACGCAGACAGTTTCCCGAGGTGTGAATTGAACCCAGGTCTCTGGCGCTGGGTGCTAACCACTGTGCCACCGTGCCGCAAATAAGGAATTTACGTTTGATTAATCTGGAATAAACCTGGAATATAAATCGGCAGTACCACTCATGCTGACAATGTAATAATACAATGTAATGGAAGAAGATATATACAAACTCTGAGGAAGACATTTATTTTCAGTAGAGCTATCAAGAGATGGGAGCAAGTGTGAGAGAATGGAACTCAGGTGCAGATTAATCACAGTCGAACTGAATGGCAGAATTGGTTAGAGTAATGGAATGATCTACTCCTGCTCCTTCATTACTTACTAGAAAACAGCTCGCCCCATCCACTCTCTTTCCTCATATAGTATGTCCATTCTATTTGTACTATGGGAAAGGGTATTAAGCTCTTTGCTATTTAGATTTACCAGCATTATTTAACACAAGCAATGGAAATCTTATGTATCTTGATTACTCCATAGAAAATCATATAACCCTACAGTGCAGAAGCAGGTCATTCGGTCTGTTGGGTTCACACTGCTCCTCTAAAGAGTATCTCATACTATCTCCATAACCTTCCATTTCCCATGGCTAATCTGCAAACCTACACATCCTTGAACATTATGGAAAATCTAGCACAACCAATCCACCTAACCTGCACACCCTGGGGAGAAAACCGGAGCACCTCAAGGAAACCCAAGAGACATGGCAAGAATGTGCAAGCTCCACGCGGACATTCACCCGAGACTGGAATTGAACCCAGGTCCCTGACGCTGTGAAGCAACAATGCTAAGCACTGAGCCACTGTGCTACTTGCATATGTAGTGATTAATATTTGCTACCTAAACGCTTCCAATCAGATCATCATTTTTCAATATTTCTAACCTTAGATTGAGCCTAGAATACCCAGTGTAGACGTCTGAGACTGCTGCCCGACTTACAGCCCAGTATACTTTACATGGTCCATTCCTTCAATGAAGTGAAAAATGAACCAGGAGAAAATCAGTATTTCTGAACTACTATTCATGATGGATTTTAGGTTTCAATAGTAATTTTCATTATATTTTCATTATATTTTCCTTAAAGGTGGATAGGAAAGAAACAATTTTTTTTGTATTTCCCAAAAATGTCACAATTTAATAGGTCAATACCAATATAATTTTGAACAGTTAAGCCACAAAGAAATATTTGAGATGGTCCAAACATGGGATACATGTGGATGTTAAACAGACATGAAAGTACCTTAAATTTGAGCTGGTTTCAAACTCAGAACTCAAGGTACTTGCAAGTTCCAACACATTGTTGGCATCTTTTCACCTAAGATGATGGATATGTCACAAATCTATTGGGCTTGAGACCATTTTATGTGGTGCACTCTTGCTGATGATTGAGTAAAACAATCCATGGGAGACAGATTTCTACCACAGTGCCATATATAAGGTACTTCCCGCATGTTATTGTGGGTTCTTGTCAAGTTGCTGTAACCACCGATCGTCATCCTGACACATGCTGGCCCAGAGGCAATGTTATCATTTCCCTTTCATTGGCTAGTCTTTCCCAGGTGTGAAAATTGACATTCAGAGCCATCATATTATAGTTGCAAGTATAATTTAAGCAGAACTTTGTGTGTCTTCTGGCTTTGGCTATCTTGATGTATAAAACATCTTGGAAATGTGTCCATCTTCTCTCCCATGGATGGTCCATTGCCCCTATATGCCATCCATTTTCTCCAAAATCATGCCGACATATGCTTTACTGACAGGGTTGAATGCTTTAGTGAGATGTACAAAATCAAAGTGAAGAGGTGTGTCATGTCCCAACGTTTCTCTTGAGGCTGGTGTATGGAAGAGAGCATGTCCAATGTAGATCTATCTGCTCAGAATTCATACTCTCAACAGAAACAGAATGAGATTGCAACATCCCAAAAGTTTCAAGGATTCAAAGAAGAAGCAGCTCACATAGGCATTTGAGTGTTTGCAATCCACTGAAGGCTGCCCTAAATGCTGTCGTCAACAGATTCCAACACAGGGACTGGTGATGTGGTTCTTAGAGTGTGACCAGGAGTCAAAATGATGGCTCTTTCCTTGCATTCCTGGCTAGGATAGGCTCGTAGGTCTGGAGCATGGAAATGTCAGGTCCGAACGATAGAGATTTCATGGCATAAGCTACTCACTGGATAAACTGAACCCTGATAGCAAAAATCTTGTTGTTGTACAGGTCATTCTGCTATAATGCATATTTTGTGAATGTGAATTCTCTATAATGTGATTGATGAATTGGGGACTGTATTTCTAAAGCATAAACTTTTAAAACGAGTACTGGTTATAACATGATACCGGCCCCATTAGTTTAAATGGTGCTGCTATTATGCAATTTTCTCATAACACGGGATTGCATGAGAATGGAACTATCGCATTATGGCAGAAATGATTGTACATTTCAAATTTTGTAAAAATGTTTTCACTTTTGCTCTTTGCTGTTTTCAGTGGCATTGCTCCTGAATCTGTCAGATGTTGAAAACTCTGCTTCTCCATGCTCCTAGTATGATGCTCTAGATTATCAACTGAACATTATAAACTACCGCACAATAGTCAAAAAACAGGATGATTTTAAAAGTAAAATGGTGATCAGGCAGGGACTTAAAAAGAATATGTAATCATCATGGCTGGGATTATTACCACAGCCAAATACATCTTCAAAAATAAAGTGAAGGACTGTAGATGCTAGAAAGCTAAAACATAAATTACTGGAGAAACCCAGTAGGTCTGGCAGTATCTGTGGGAAGAAAGCAGAATTAACATTTTGAGTTCACTGCTTTATAATCAGAACTCTAATGAAGAGTCACCAGACTCAAAGCATTAACTTTGCTTTCTTCTCACAGATGTGGCCAGCCCTCCTGAATTTCTTCAGCAATTTCTACATATTTTATAAAAGCTGCTTGTGGGATATGTCATTTTCCTTAACAGCCAAATAGATGTAGTCATGAAAATGTATTTGTTTAAAATCTGAACAAAAAGTAATTCTTGCCACGTTAATGTTTCAGGATAAAATTTAAACTGCTCCTAAAATATTCATATTCTACAGTACATTGGAATAAAGATAAAGAAATTTGAACAGACAATGCTAACAAAGATTATTACTTTAACAATAAAAACCTTGTTTCTTCACACCAACACCTACAATTTAAGTTGCCTGTTTACATTTTATTTTCCCTTTGGGCCATTTTCTAATATGAAGTGGCATCCATGAAGTTTATAGACATACTGTAAACCCAGGGACAATATTGTAGATAATAACTGTAGATCTAACTGAAGTAATATCCAGTAAAGCAACCCAAAAGGTGATGTCTGGAGGCATTTTCTCACTTGAGTCAGATATGAAAATTTAATTTCCCCCAATGCCTTGTAAATACAGAAGTATTCAGAACTCATTCACACAGACAGTTACAAAGTTATTGATCCTTTTACAGTGCTGGCAAATTAAAGGATATTGATCTCTCTTTGAGTAACTATTTGTTGTTTATTTTCACGGACTGTGACACTTTTATTAGAGCTATTCATGACTTTAACAACTTTATTTCTACGATAGTAACTCTAAACTAATAACTTAAATATCAATACACATTTTGTGTACTTTGATTTATTTATTCCCTATCTTCCTTCAGTTCTCCTATCACTTTGTAAGTTTAATCTTCAGTTCACATTTTTCTATTTGTTCTAACACTTCTGCATTCAAATTTGTTAAGTTATTCTTTTCCAGTCTCCCTACTGTAAATATGACATAGGAATCAGGCAGTGAAAACGGGAGCAAGGCCAGATGCCTCTCCAATATCGATCTGCTGGCCTCACTTATGAGAGAGTGGTGAGCTACAGATATATTGAACATAGGAACAAGAATGGGTCATTCAGACCATCAAGCCTACTCCAAGGTTTAATATGATCATGGCTAATCAAACACTTGAATGGTTTTTACCCACACTATTCCCATAATGTTTGGTAATCAGAAATCTATCATTCTCTACTTTAAACATTTTCAAAGACTAAGCTTTCACAGCCCTTTGGGGAAGAAATTCCAATGATCCACAGCCCTCTGATAAAATAAATAAATTCCCGCCTCCATTCTAAATGGCATCCCCCTTATTTTCAAATTATAACCCATGGTTCTAGGCTCCCTACCAGGGAAAACAGCTTTCCTGGATAGATGCTAACTATCCTTTCAATCATCAGGAGCAACATCCAGCCTGACAGAAATCATTCTCAATTCTGAGGGCCTGCCAGGGATGACAACTCAACCAGAATTATAGAGAGGACAGGACATTATGGGGAGAATTTAGCGTATTCAGGTTCCATTCAATTTTTTCACACTAGTTATTTTAAGGTTACTTCAATTAGGAGGCTAATTGTTCTAAACCAAATATCTTTTTTTTTCATTAATGAACTTCTTTTGGACATAAGGTCAGGCATGACGATGTTTGCTGAAGGCTGCTCTCTCCAGTTCCATACACAATCCTTTAGACAGTGAAGCAGCCAATGTCCATATGCAGCAAGATCTGGACTGCATTTATGCTTAGGATGATTAGAGGTAGATTAAATTCATACCTTACAAGTGTTAGAAATTGGCCATGTTCAACAAGAGAAAGTCTACTGTTTCTCCCTTGACAATCAAAAATATTATTGTTCTTCTAGAATTAGCTCACCGTTAGCTTCCTAGTGGTCATCTTTGTCCACTGATCAGAAGTATAACTTGCTCAGCTATATGGCTATAACAGGAGGTCAGAGGCTGGCAATGTTGTAGAAACTAATTCACAAAGTTGACTCCCAAAGCCTTCCCAAAAGGCACAAGTCTACGGTTAGCAACTTCAACAACATTCATGAATCTCAATGCTATTAAAGATAAATAGCAATGGGCGGCACGGTGGCTAGTGGTTAGCACTGCTGCCTCACAGCACCATGGACCCGGGTTCAACTCCTGCCTTGGGCAACGGTCTATGTGGAGTTTGCACATTCTCCCAGTGTCTGCGTGGGTTTCGTCCAGGTGCTCCGGTTTCCTCCCACAGTCCAAAGATGTGCAGGTTGGGTGAATTGGCCATACTAAATTGCCGTAGTGTAAGGTGTAGGGGAATGGATCTGGGTGGGTTGCTCTTTGGAGGGTCAGTGTGGGCTTGTTGGGCTGAAGGGCCTGTTTCCACACTGTAGGGGATCTAATCATAAAGTAACTCACCAAGTTAGCATCCCATTCAAGAGTCAAATATTCAGACCTGCATTTTCACTAAATCATAGTGACTCAGGAGCCCTTTGAACTGCCTACTGGGTCCCAATTCCAGGATTCTTGACCTCATTCCAATTTCTGATTGTCACCAGGTTTTAAAATACTATGGATTAGTTCATGTCAGAAGCCCATACCCTCTACCATGAGCTGACTGGCTTCTTTGCAGAGATTGGAGTGTTCTAATCTTTCACAATTTTCATGGAGTTGAGACAACCGTTTAAAGAGTTGTGATTCACAGATCCTCAGAGGTAGCAAAACCCATAGCGCAAGTGAGGGAACCTATTGAAAGATAATTTCAAAAGGTTCTCCTTGTGCTCCTTATGACAGACAATATCCCTAAATCAAAGTCTGTGACTTCTCCTGTCTCGTATACCCCTCAACCCACTTCCCCTGGCCCTTTGCCAAGTTATGCCACTTCCATGTCCATTGCTCCACGGTACATTGTAAAGAACCAATGAACACCAAAGTGACAAAGCATACATTATCAAATCATTTTTAAAATTAGCTTTTCATTCATTACTTTCCACTGTTCAAAAAAAGGTTCTCTTACAATGTAGCAATAGAAGTGTCAGTCATCAGACCCTTTAAAGTGTTAACAAAAAAATGACAAGTACTCAAATCACTTAATCTTACACAAACAAATATTGAGGAATCGACAACAGAAATGAGACAGCTGGAACTGTCAAACAAACAATATTTTCCCTTAGCTGTTTCAACAGTGTCATGGATCTCTGAGCTCTCAGACAAGAATGCAAAATGAAACTTGGCTGAGAACAGACATTGACCTGGCATAATGGGTGTAGCTTGGCATAGAGGTAGGTCTGTGTGTGTGCACGTGCATGTGTGTGTGTTTATTTACACCACATAGAAAGGCCTTTCAAACTGCTGACCTCTACATCCAGCAGCCCTTGTGGCTACCTCCAACCTCTTTCATGGATCAGTTGGTCCAATGACCCCCTCCACAAAACACAGACACGCACACACACAAACACGCATACATACTCAATAATGTAGATTCTTTGTCTACAGGCACTTTGCTCCAAGTCAGATGTATAAGGCCAGGAATTCTCTCAGATCCTGATGCCTGCCTCAGGATTAAGATGTAGGCCTCAGATCCTCTATATCCTACACAATATAGCTGCAGTGTGTATCAAAGTGTGTACTTCAACAAGTCACCAAGGGTTCCTCAACAACAACTGTGAAAGCCTCTTCATTCACCATGCATGGGAACACCACCAGGTGCAATTTCCTCCCATGTCACACACTATCCTAACTCAGAATTGTTTTTTGTTTGTTCCTTCATCATTGGCCAGATCAGAACTGTCTATCAAAAAACACTTTGGGTTTACTTACTCTACATAGACCTATATCATTTAGAAAAGGTAACTCACCAACAACATCTCAAGGAAATCTAGGGATAGGCAATCAATGTTCTTCTTGTCAGTGATGTCTTAACACTACGAACAAACAAAACTACCTCAAAATAAAAATATAGCAGGACTTCTCATATCTGATACTGCAAGTAAAAATAATTTATATGGTCCAAAACAGAACAAACAAAACCATTGAGTCACACAGATGAGATGTACGTTTAGTCATTTGACGTGACATAAAGAGAAGAAAATGTAAAGGAATATTTTAAATTGGAGTTCTTTCACTGTATAAAATTGAAATGCAAGCCAACTAGTTTAATTCCCCACAGCAACTCAACTCCAATTTGTAAAACTATTCAACTGTTTGCAGTCTAGGTTGAGTCATGTACTTAAAACTTTATCCTCCACCATGACTCACTAATGCAGTATATTCTATTTCAGGCAGAAATTACACAGTGAATTTAATTCTTCATTCCCATCTTGCTCCTGACCCAAGAAGGCATTTATTGACTTTTGAAGAGAACTTAAAGACAGTTCAACTGATCGACCAGAAAATGACTAACTACTGTCCATGTTGATGGTAAATTAAAAATAATTTTAATTGAAGGCACCCATACAGTATTACAATCAGTACAGTTAGCACAATCTCTTTTGAAAGTTTCTAAATAAAAACATAGCTTTTTAATGTTATGATTGTTAGGCTTGCACTAAGTCCTTTGGCTGTGATTTCTGTAGAATGCTTGTTGGATCTGACAATGCTAAGGCAGCACTGTTGAAGAATTTTATTTACAAGAACTCATTCAGTTACAAAGCGGAAACTTGCGCCTTTCCCTGTGGCAGGCTTGGTGACAGAGGGGGCACTTAATCCGGTGCAAAGGTGGTCGGTGAAACACCACCTTAATGGCTCTGCTCTGATTATGACTGAGGTGGATGGGGCTCATTGACAACCTGACACCCCAATGTCAACTGAAGCCACAAGGTAATCACTTATGGGTTTTAATCTGCCATGTTGGTTTTAACCAGTAACTGGTGAGAGTTCAGCATGCAGGCAGCATGACAAGCAAGCATATAGTCTCTCGGAAGGGATAAGGAGTTGGTAGTGTTCAAATGCATCGAGTGCCTGAGGGGCCTAGCTGCAGGATTGTGGATGGAGGAAGTTCTCTGAGAACCATCTCCTTGTCCTAGCTGCTAAATCCTTACTCCCTCCTTTGCTCTCCACCCCCTTCCTGCTGTCACTTGTTGTCTCCCCCAGCTGGATGTATTCTTTTCAAGAAATCCCTTCAGAAGATGGGCCTGATGTACCTAAATAGTCTAATACTACATTCAGAAATCCTTCTGGGATGGAGCAAGTCATGATTGCTGAAGTGAGTGGGTGGGATATTCGGGATTTTGTACATTCCTTCTATGATTTGCCCTTGACCACTATCTGGATTTGTTGGAGATTCTCGAAGGATGATCCTTCTCCAAATTGGGAGGTCTTGGGTGAGCAAATCCCAAGACTCAAGGGGATATTACACTTTTTCAGGGGGGTTTTAAGGATCTCCTTGAAGTTTCATCTGTCCTCTTTATAACCACTTTCCCTTATATAGAAGTAGTGAGCTTGGTTTGGAGAGGTCAGATATGCAGACAATGTGTTCACCCAACGCAGCTGAACAACCTTAACCACAGCCTCAATACTGGGGATGTTGGCCTGAAAGGGGACATAGATATTGGATAGACAATCCTGCTATTGGATATGCAAAGACATCACTGTTGACATTTCTCAGTGGATGTGAGTTGTCTGCTGTAGATTGTACAGGCCTTCAATGCTTCGACAGAAAGGCAACTCTGCTGCCTCTGCTAACATAAGTTTGGTATCAAGTTTTGGGTTTTTGTCATCAAACACTCTGCTCCTCAGACAAGCAGAGACTGCCTTGCCACACAGGATTGAATTTCACCATTGATGTCTGCCCTTGATGCGTTGTCACATGATGTATAGGAATTCATTTACATGGTCTAGTATTTGATGATGTACTTGAGTTAAGATGCAGTGTTATGCAGTGGGAGTAGGCTGGAAAATGATCTATGCCTTGTTGATGTTTAGTCTAAGGCCCATTGTTTCTTTTGCTGGTATGAATGAATCATAGGTGGTTTTCAGTTCAGCTTCTGAATGTGTGCAATGCATAAAACGGTGTAATACTGACAGATAGTGATGCCTGCTCAGTACTCAGATATGAAAGAACTGCTGGCCTCTTATTTGCACCTTTCACAGAAAATATTAAGGCTTTCTTCTGTACAATTCGCCCAATCATGCTGGTCTTCAGTTTTCTTGTTTCTGGGTCTTGGGGAAAGTCCTGCTGCTGGCCTGTCAAGTGTCTGAATGTATAAGATGCAGTGGGCTTTCTCAAAGCGACCTGAAGTGCAGGCTATTTCAGTTGGAGATCTGGCACTGAGACCCCAGGCACCTTCCAAGGATTCTATCCATACATTCAGACGGCCAGCTAGCATGACTAAACACAAAATTGTTTTCTGTAGTTGTTCTTTGTCAACAATTTTGTATTTCCCACCTCAGCAGTAAATTTGTTTTCGTTTTTTGTTTCGATTCATATCCACCTTCTTTTCCCAGATTCATAACTACCCTCCCTCCAGATTGCTTTTTTTAAACTTCTTCCACACGTAGGGACATTGGGCTACAATGCTGCTGTTCTCTGATAGGCAAACTATTCATATCCACTAAAATAAAACAAAAAATAACTGCAAGTGCTGGAGATCTAAATAAAAACAGAAAATAGTAGACACTCTTCATCTGAAGAAAGGTCATTGGATCAAAAACTTTAACTCTGCGTTCTTTCCCCAGATGTTGCCAGACCTTGAGTTTCACCAGCAATTTCTGATTTTTTGTTTCGATTCATATCCACCTTCTTTTCCCAGATTCATAACTACCCTCCCTCCAGATTGCTTCCACATAATGTTTGATGTTTGTATCCTCCCCGGACTGAAAGCAATCCTTGCTCCCTGTCTCCCACTGTAATTAATTTTTGTCCAGGATCTTATTATTTTCAAATTTCATACCAGTGACTTTAACTTGTGCACTGCACAGGGAGGGGTCCTGATTCTTCAAACAACACAAAACTATCAGCAAAACCAAACAGCTACATCTTTTACAATAACATTTATAAGTTTCTGCCAGATGTTACCTGATCAAATGTCACATAATTCAAGGTCACATGATCAAAGTTCCAGGAATATATTCAACAAAAATTGGTTACCCATCTCACAGAAATTTGCTTAGTAAAGATAATTATGTATCCAGACTATGGCACAATTTACAAATCAGATTTGTTAATTGCATAATAAAAATATTGATGTGTTACTGACTATCTTAATGAAAACAAACTTATATAACTTATACCTCTCAAACACATATGGAAAGCTATAACCGAAACATTGCTTTTATAAATGTTAACTGTTCTTCTCTCGACAGAGGCTGAATGATCTGCTAATTCCTGCATTTCATTTTTGAATGTTATAAGAATTAAAGATGGCACTGATGAGTGAAGATGAAAGAAGTTCCAATTTGTCACACACCATTTGTGTGACTTCAGCTATTAATTCCATTGCCATCACCATCGGCGGTCCCTCGCAGATAAGAATAACTCTCTCCCACTCTCAGGGGGAATCTGTAGGTGGCTGTACAAACTGATACAGCCATCGCTGGGTCTGTTACACTTGGGGCAGGTGGTGGTCATTGGTGTGGCAGCATGCTCCTTTCGCCTGACTCCCGCATTTCCCTGATGGTAAATCTCAAGGTACTCCACACCTTCCCGGATGCTCCTCCTCCACTTTGGATGGTCTTAGGCCAGTGTTTCCCAGGTGCCTGTAAAAATGCCACATTTCGCCAGCAAGACCTTGAGACTTTCACTGAAGTGTTTCCTCTGTCCACCTGGTGCTCGCCTGCCGTTTCTAAACTGGGAGTAGAGCACCTGCTTGGGGAGTCTCATGCTGGTAATGAAGACAAAGTGCCCAGCCCATCGAAGCCAATCAGGGTTGGTCAGTGCCTTGACACTGAGGATGTTGGCCTGTTTGTTGACACTGGTGTTAGTGCCTCCTTCTTCCCAGCGGATTTGCAGGATCTTGCGCAGGCAGCACTGGTGGTACTGTTCCAGTGCCTTGAGGTATCTGCTGTAGACAGACCATTTCTAACAGCCATATAGGAGAGTGGAAACCACCACAGCTCTGTATATCATGCTCTTGGTGTCGGATCTGATGTCCTCGAGTACCCTTTTTCTCAGGCAGCCAAAGGCTGTGCTCGCACACTGCAGTCAATGCTGGATCTTTTTTATCGATAGCTGCTTTTGCTGACAGAACATTCCCGAGGTATTGGAAAGGTCCATGGCTGTCTGATCAGAATGGTCAAAGGGGTCGGCCATTGTTCGTTTGTTGGTCCATTCCCAGAAACAAAGGGAAAGTGGAGCAATGGGGTGGGGTCAAGGACAGTTGTTGTTCCAAGGATGATACTCGGCAAGTTAGTCTTCACAGGCTACAGGTTTAGGGAAGGAAGGATTACAATTGCAGAGTGGAGTGGGAGGGGCGCAACACTATCTGCAAGGAGTGGGGGGGGAGCTGATATAGGAAAGGAGTAATTTGGCAGGGGGGCTGGTTGTTCATGGTCAGTGGCACTTTGGCCTGATGGGGTGAAGTCAGGGAATGGGGCAGGGGGGCAGTGGAATGACCATGTCTTGCATGATACCTCATGTGGGTGAAAAATGTGGGCCAGTGATGACACCCGATGCTATGCTGAGTGGGGAAGTGGGGAGATATGAAACCCATGAGATTTATGGGATGGGCTACTAGGAAAGTGATGTGGATATTCAGGGGCTCAGGAAGATGCAGGTAGAGAGTGGAAGCTCACTGGCATGGGAATACTCACCATTGTCTTCCGTCAAGCTGGAAATCAAAAATGTGCAACCAAGGAGAAAATGGTAGAGACCATACTTGAGGTAAATGACTTGACCTTGTGAGGAAAGGCTCTGCACAAATCACCATTGAAGGTGCCTTTAAAGGGAAAGAATAGTGTACACAAACCCATGCTCTGTACATGACACAAACCCGTGGGTCCATAATTTCGATTCCCCCTTCCACATATTTCACAACCCTATCAGAGACACAGCTGAACATCTCTACGACAGCTGAACCTTTGGTGCCAGAGACTGCAGTACAGTAGAGTTGCTGCAGAAGGAGTATCAAAAGAGTCAGCATGAACAATGCCATATACCACATTGATCCTCTTACTTCTGCATGATATTGCAGGCTCCCAGCACAGGCCTCCATCTATGGAACCTTATCTGCCGCAGGAAGTGATGTCAGCTTGTGTAGCAATGCCCCTCCAACCGGCACAGAGGCTAACAAATATAGCTAAAGCAAAGGGGTGGCATAATGGCTCAGTGGTTAGCACTGCTACCTTGCAGCGCCAGGGACCCGGATTTGATTCCAGCCTCACGCGACTGTCTGCGTGCAATTTGCACATTCTCCCTGTGTCTGTGTGGATTTCCTCCCACAGTCCAAAGTTGTGCGGGTCAGGTGAATTGGCCATGATAAATTGCCCATCATGATAGGTGCATTAGTAAGGGAGTAAGTGAATGGGTCTGGGTGGGTTACTCTTCGCAAGGACTTGTTGGGCCGAGGGGCCTGTTTCCACACTGTAGGGAATCTAATCAAATAAATTTACATAAAGATACGCAATCAATCAGTTGCAAGCTTGGTCACCTGAGCCACCAAGTAACCTCAATATGTTTTCTTCCTCCTTTTCCTCTCTCTACACCTTAGTGCACTGCCTGGTTCCACAGTTGCACACCTGCTCAGCAGAGGAGCCTTTTAGTCCTGGAGATTTGATCATGCAAGCCTGGGATTACTAGTGTTTGGATATGCCAAAGGCTTGCAAGTTGACCCTTCTCAGCTTGAACCCTGGGAGGATGCCATGACATTCATAGCCCAACAACAAACTAAGTACCACTCATCATTCCACTGCAACTCTGAGTTAATCCCCATTGTTCGTCAAATTCATTGCTCACCATTTTAACCACTGACTATGACACCTTCTCTCTCCTGTGTGTTACAGCTACAGCCGACATCTTTACCACCTTAATGGAGAAACACTCAACTCCCACTGTAGCCAACCGCTAAACCCCTGAGGTTAAAAGGTCTCAGAGCAAACAATGGTACAGCTGCCTTCTGCAACCCTTACCAATACAAATATTGACCCTTCAGTGGGTATGCTAGACTGAGAGGAGATGGGAGCACAATCTGGTTAGGACCTCACTGAGACTCTTCTGCACTAGATACAGATGGATTTAGTCAAAAAGAATAAGATTCAGCCCAATATATTTTATTGCCTTAAAGAGATTTGTTGAGTGTAAGCACAACACAAGTAACCTTATCTATCAGGCAAGTTGTACATCCTGAATCATTGACATCATTTTTGAATTCCCTGATTAATTTCTAGAATGATCTATTCTTTTTCATCTTACCAAAATGTAAATTGGTCAAAAGTTAAGCAATTCTTGCTGATTTTAAGTCAGCTTAATGACCATACTAATCGGGCTTTAGAATAGCATTTGGATACTTACATGGATTAAGAGTCAGTCACTTTTATTGCAGGATGCAGATGGACAGACAAAATTGAATTCCTACTCTAGTCACCTGACCTTTTTTCTCTGGAAATGGAGTGGAAAATAATCAGGATAACTCAGAGAACTCATGCTGTTGAAAAAGAGACTGACATTTGTTTCTCCTAAAGAGAAAAGGATACTAGCGAACTACTTGGTATTCTGTTGTTGTGCTAAGGTGGCATTAGATGTTTTCCACAGATGATAAAAAGAGCATGTCATATTCACAGGATTTCTTTTAAATGTATAAGCCTATCAAAGCTGTTAATTTTACTGAAACTGCAGCTTGAAAATGAACAGTTGTTACAAAGGGATTTAACATTGTTACCCACAGGTAATTCTCAATGTTTTTGAAACCAATATTGTTGAATAGATGAGATTTACACATATTTTGCATTGTGTTACACTTTTCCCATGTATTTTTGATTTCTAGTTAATATTGTATTAATTATTAAAATTATGTTGAAAATCACATACAAATTAGACCAAAATATGCAGTTGTGATACATCAATCCACTAATAGAGCTGAACAATTAAACAGTTAAAGGAACAAGAAGCTTCCATGAACACATCCTTCATCATTGATGGGAGAACCCAGTACTTTAGTGCAAATGACAAGGCAGAAGCATTTGCAATAATTTTCAGCCAGAAATGTTGAGTAGCTAATCCATCCTTCTAGCCGTAGAGAAGAAAATTTGTGCTCCACAACTAATCATGCCTCTAGTCCACTGTTCATGTACAGATCCAATAAAGCCATCTATGAACAAAGTAGAACATTGCCGGGTATGTACAATCCTCATAAAATGATGTGGACAAAATGATTACAATAAATTGTCATCTCATCAGTCTCCTCTCAATCGTGAGAAAACAATCCTTTACAGTGCGATCAGATAGCACTTACTGATAAATAGATAGTTCATCAATATTCTTTCTGAACTCAACCAAGACTGTGCAGCTCCATACCTCATTGCAAGCTTGTTAAAGGCATGGGGAAACAGCTGAAGCTCAAAAGTACGGTGGAAGTGACGACCCTTGACATCAAAACAAGATTTCACTGTGTGTGACGTCAAGGAAGCATCAAAAAGTTGAGGTCAGTACTGATGGAGTTAAAGCGTCTACTGATTAGAATCGTGATGGGTAAAGAGGAAGATAGTTGTGGCTATTGGAACCCAGGACATCACTGGTACCTCTCGGAGTAACGGCCTGGGCCCAAACATGTTCAGCTGCTTCAACAATTACTTCCTTCCTTCATAATGTCAGAAATGGGCATGCTCACACTGATGCTTGCACAGTGTTCAATACCATTCATAATCTTTAGATGTGAAGAAGAGTATGTTCACATGAGTTTGATTAGATCAGTTAACTGGACAGCTAGTTTGTGATGCAGAGTGACACAACTGCATGGCTTCAATTCCCATAGGAAATGCTGAGGTCATCATCAAAGCCCCACCTTCTCAACCTATTTCAAGGACAGCAATTTCCCCTTCCACATGGTCAACAATGCCCTTCAGAACATCGCCTCCACTTCCCGCATCTCTGCCTTTCAACCCCACCCCTCCAACTGCAACAAGGACAGAAACCTCCTGGTCCTCACTTTCCATCCCACCAATCTCCAGATACAGCGCATCATCATCCTCCGCCATTTCCACCACCTACAGTCAGACCCTACCACCAGAGGTATATTTCCCATCCCACCCCTCTCAGCGTTCTGCAGCAACCATTCCCTCTGCGATTTCCTTGTTAGGTACACGCCCCCCACCAACCCTCCCTCTACTCCTGCCATTTTTTCTTGCCGCTGCAAGAGTTGTAAAACCTGTGCCCACATGTCCCCCCTCACCTTCATCCAAAGCCCCAAAGGATCTTTCCACATCTGACAGGGATTTTTCTGCACCTCCGAACACCTTATCTACTGTGTCCGTTGCTATCAATGTGATCTCCTCAACATCGGGGAGACAGGATGCTAACTCGCGGAACATTTCAGGGAACATCTCTGGGACACACACACCAAACAACCTCACAGCCCATTTGGCTGACCACTTCAACTCCCCCTCCCACTCCGCCAATGATATGCAAATCCTGGACCTCCTCCACCGCCAAATCCTAGCCACTCGATGCCTGGAGGAAGAACATCTCATTTTCCGCCTTGGGACCCTCCAACCACTCAGATTTAATGTTGATTTCACCAGTTTTCTTGTGGAGAGAAATTGACTGTTTTTAGTGTTTAAAGTGTGGTGCTGAAGAAGCACAGCAAGTCAGGCAGCATCCGAGGAGCAGGGGAATTGACGTTTCGGGCATAAGCCCTTCATCAGGAGTGTTGGGGGAGGAGGGAAGAGGGCTGAGAGATAAACGCGTGGGGTGGGGAGGTGGAGGTGGGACTGGGAGGAATGTAGCTGAGAATGCAATAGGTAGATGCAGGTGATATATTCGCTTGTACAATATATCACCTAAGTTAATCAGGAAAGCTTTTGATGATAGGGTAGAAATCTTAATTCATCTGTCTCTTTAGAAACTGAGATTCAATTCTTTTTTATGGGAGATTTCTTCTGCATAATACCTTTTACTAAATCATAATTCTGCTAATAAAAACAAACTTATGATTTCATGGCATATAGTGCACAGAAGAAATCTCATGTCAGTCCTGGTAAGCATTCTCTTGAAATACATTGATTTCAATCAGAATTTAGATAGTATTTTCTATTTCATAATGTGCTACTTTTGAATTCTTTGGAGGGAAAAATAAATCTGAGTACAGGCTAATGGGATGTGTGAATGTGCCTGGCCAAACAACAGCAGTACTGTGAGAGACAATTGTTAAATTAAGTGACAACATTTGTTCCTTATCTCATAGCATATTGGACATTCTGCCTCTCTTCTTGAGAACATGTAAAAATCATAATGATTTTGAACTAAATTACTTTGGAAATTTATTTTTTTACATGGTGACTGACAACAGGGTATTTTACCTGGCATGGCAATGCTTATGTTACCACTCGTAACATAAGCAACTAGGATGTAGATAACATGTTACTGAAAAATGTACATGTTTATTACAGCTTGCTGTTATATGCACATTTTCCAATCCCAGGCACATTGCAGCACTTATATTAAGCTATTATGTTATACAAGGCAATATGCTCAACAGGATCCCTCATTAAGATGAAATCTGAGATATTTATATTGTCAGGTCATGTGATAGTATCTTGAGTATGTCTCTGAAAGATAGACTGGCATACTAACCTGAGACATAATACAACTCATTCTCCAAAGATAATAACTTATCCAAAACAGATATACATTGGTGCATGTAGATAACTATACAAACAAGCAAAATAAAGTTTGCAGGATTAACATTTCAAAGTTCATTATACACTTTGGAAGTTTGATAACTCATCGTATACTCATCTGGAATGGTACATTAATCTATGGTGCTCTTGGTTGACAACTTGATTGTCTTGCTGCCAGTTGCTGCCATTCAACATCACTGCACACTCATCAAGATCAGAATGTTCTTTCTCACTCTTTTCAAGATGATTGATGTGTGGTACATTGGTTGGATTCAGCTTCTGGTCCTTTACACCATTGCACTTGATCAATAACAACTGTGTATGATCTGGGCTGGTGGCATATTTAAAGTGACTTTGCTTTCCAAGTATTTGAGTTTCTAACTAATAATCTCTGCCATTGCTTAGTGCTTGGTGGTTATCAACCTTCTCACTTATTGTGTTTCACCATCATTCTCCTCTGTCATTGAAGATGAATGTCCTATCCCCCAGGATGACAGCTGGTAGCTGGGCAAGATTGTTCACAATTGCCTTTCAAATACAGGTTGCACTGTGGATAGTAATTCCTTCTCCATATACATTGCAAGAAAATGCATCAATCCTAATGTGAAAATTTTGCTTTTTTGTTCAAGGCAATATAGCATTGATTTGATAGTACACGCCATTTATTCTGCGAGACCCTTTGAGCATGAATAGAGGTATGACAATGTGATTGGTGCTCCCCTCTTTAGTACATATGCTGAAGTAGTTTGCCAGTTATCAGACATTATCAATTCCAAGATATTGAATGAACAGAAATGAGCATCCATCGTGTTAGCACTGATTACATTCGTTGTGTCATAGGAAATAGGAAATTTAGTAAAGTAATCTATTACATGGATGTAATCTTCCCTGACACTGTAAAAAGATCAGTTGCTACTTTTTTGTCCAAGGAGTGGGTGGCAGCATGGTGGCTCAGTGGTTAGCACTGCTGCCTCACAGCACTAGGGACTTGAGTTCAATTCCACCCTCGGGCAACTATCTGTGTGAAGGTTGCACATTCTCACTGTGTCTGCATGGGTTCCCTCCAGGTGCTCCAGTTTCCTCCCACAGCCCAAACATGTGCAAGTTATGTGGATTGGCCATGCTAAATTGCTCATTGTGTGCAGGATGGGTGGATTAGACATGAGAAATGTAGGGTTATAGGGGTGGGTTTGGTTTGGGGTACACATCGGAGGGTTGGTGTTAACTCAATGGGCTGAATGGCCTACTTCTACACTGTAGAGATTCTTGTTCAGCAGAATTTCAAATACAGCACGGTTGAGACAGTTAATTTTTGTTTTTCTCTCATTTTGATATTGCTCGAAATATAGGGATAGGGTGGGGGTTGGGATGCTGTTTGGAGGGTGGAAGTGGACTTGACAGGGCAAATGGCCTGTATCCATACTCTAGGGATTCTTATCTATGAAGAATGTAATATTGTGTGAAGATAGAGGCTTCCTTCATTGCTGGTGGTGATATGTTTCACATGCTTCAGTATTTACCAGTCATTGAACATCCTGGCCAAAACAGTGACTCATGTGCTTGCTCTCTCAGGCATTTGACAGTCATGTGTCCATGGTGTTACACAAATATGATACCTTAACAAGATGTTTTTGATATTGCTGTACATTGACTTGTTGGCCTTGAAAATGACTGGTCATGATCGTCTATGCTCTGTATGGCAAAACTGAATACAGCTTCTCAGGTACACTTTTGGAATATTGTGTGTAATTCTGGTGTCCCTCTAATCGGAAGGTTGTTGTGAAACTTGAAAGGGTTCAGCGAAGCTTTACAAGGGTGTTGCCAGGGTTGAGGGTTTGAACTATTGGGAGAGACTGAATAGACTGGGGCTGTTTTCCCTGGAGTGACAAAGGCCATGGGGTGACCTTTTAGAAGTTTATAAAATCATGAGGGGCATGGATAGAGTAAATAGACAAGGTTTCTTTCCCTGGGGTGGGGGAGTCCAGAACTAGACGGCATGGGTTTAGGGTGAGATGGGAAAACGTTTAAAGGGACTTAAGGGGCAGCTTTTTCATGCACAAGGTTGTGTGAGTATAGAATGAGCTACCAGAGGAAGTAGTGGAAGCTGGTATAATTACAATATTTAAAGGGCATCTGAATAGGTATATGAATAGAAAGGATTTAGAGGGACTACATTAGTTTAGGATATCTGGTCGGCATGGACAAGTTGGATTAAAAGGTCATTATTTGTGCTGTATATCTCTATGACTCTATTTCTTTGATAGGCCATCCCTGGGTTATGATTTGTTTTCCATTATTGTAATTGCTCATTTTGCCATGTGCCAATTGCAACTTTGGCTTTATTTTCAAATTTGTCATTGACAGCATCCAAGTCAAGCAGAATATCTCAGTCTTTGTGTGATTTGCATAAGCTGCTCAATATGACAGACTTAATCATCCTCGTAACTGGCTTATATTTCACTTCAAAAATCATATCCTTACACATTGACAAGCAAATGCTGCAGAAGTAGCAGTGCACCATTTGTGGTTTGCTGCAGATCATTTCTATTATGATCTGTTCTGAAGGTGATTTTTTTTTGCCAGATAAGTATGTATGAAATCACATAATGTGAAATATCAGTTAATTACTCGTGCTGTACATTAGAAAAGATGAGTTGCGCAGACAATAGGGTTTTCCATTCAAAAGCAATAGTGTCTCAGAGATGTATGGCATGGATCAGACTCTTTGGTCCAACTTGTCCATGCCAACCAGATATTCTAATCTAATCTATTCCCATTTGCACTTGGCCCATATCCCTCTAAACTCTTCCTATTCATATACCCATCTAGAATAGAACTTTTGCCTTGCAAAAACATGCACACAGGCCTTCTTGCAATGCATCCACTTCCAGAATCATATTTTCCTGGATCAGTGCATTGCAGTAAGCAAGATTTTGCTGTCAGAAGCTCCTTGAGAAAATTAACAATACATTCCTGGTTGTCATGCTTCACATCGGCAAATTCCTTTTTGAATAAATATCTTAGTTGAGAATACATGGCGAGAGGAAGTTACAAAAATCCAATGTAACAGCGCAGATACCCTTTATTCTATAGGATCAGTATTTCTTTAACTCCTTGATCATACATGGATCAGAACAAACTCCATGCTTGGAGTAAAGAAAGGAAATCTAGTTGTTGTGGGCCTGTTACTTTGTGCTGTTAACTGTTGATTCTTGTCATCAAGTTGCTGCCATCAGTAAGTGAAGGTTGTGGTCATACCCTATCTTGTGCTCGTGGCTGTGCTCGTGATTGTGATATCATCAGCTTTACAAACACAGCAAGGGCCGTTCTGAGTGATCCTATCTATTTGCTGTTGAAATAAACTTTGGATAACTGAAAGCACAAATGGTAACTGTAAAAAATGGTAATTACTGAAAACACTAAATCCAAATGGCATCCCAAATGTTGCAGGCTGCTGGGAATGAGACAGACCAGTATCCATGCTTCACACTTAACTTTGAAAAGAATCTTGCTCTTGAAAATTTAACATTTAATTCTTCTAGCATTGGTATGGTGTATGGACACCTTTTAAGTCAAAGATTAAGGTGCCTTGGATCTAGATATACTCTTACGTGGCATCCTTCATTAAGACAAATGTGATGGGTGTTGCTCTTTCTGTATGGCAGTTGACCTTCCAAACTGTACTATTTTGTTTTATCTCGTTCAGCTCTATTTTAGGCTTTTCCTGGCTGTGTACAGTGCATTTCCTTGGAGGATCAAATAAATGGGCTTGTATTATTCTTAAGATGCAATACTGTATCACCGTTAACATTTCTGATCAATGTGGCAAGCTTTGTCAGCTACTGCATTTGCCTTCTCTTTGATTGACTCTCATCCTCAATTTGTTTGCATTTGCGCACCTTACCGTATCCCTGTAACCTTGTATTTCCCATGGTTAATCCACCTAGCCTGCACATCCCTGGACACTACAAACAATTTAGCATGGCCAATCTACTTAATCTACACACATTTGCACTGTGGGAGGAAGCAGGAGCACAGAACATTCCCTATGATGCACCACAACCAAAACTGCACTGACACATGATGCCTTTCTAAACTAAAAGCCTTTTGCCTCTTCATGGCCCATACACCTCTAATCCCTGCCTATTCATGAGTCTGTCAAGATGCCTCTTAATTGTTGCTATTGTATCTACCTCCATTATCTCCACCAGCTCCTCTGGCAGCGCATTTCAGGCTCTTGCCACCATCTGTGTAAAAACACTTGCCTCTCACATCTCCTTTAAACTTACCCCTTTCACCTTAAACCTATGTCCCCTAGTTATTGATAATTCTACCCTTGGAAAAAGACTTCAATTATCCATTCCTCTTATAATTTTGTAAACTTCTTTCAGGTCACACCTCATCCTTCAATATTCAGATGAAAACAAACCAAGCTTGTCCAATTTCTCCTCATGGCTGATGCCCTCCAAATCAGACAACATCCTGGCCAGCCATTTTTGTACTCTCCCCAAAGCCTCCACATCCTTTTGGTAGTGTGGCAATATTCCAAATGTTGCCTTACTAAAGTTTTGTACAGCTGCAACATGACATGTTCATCACCCACAATGTCCCTCTCCTTCTTGAATACCAATGTAAAGTATTCATTAAGGATCTCACCCATTTACTCTGGTTGCATACATAAATTCCCTCCTTTATCCTTAAATGGACCTGGCCTTTCCCTAGCTACCCTCATGTGTAGAAATGTTTCTTAATCTTGTTTTTGAAAGACATTTCATGGCCCCTTTCAGCCCTTCTAATTCCTTGTTGAGTTCTTTCCTGCTGTCTTTGTTTTCTTCAAGGGCTCGGTTTCCTAAACCTTACACATGCCACCTTTTTATTTTTGACTGAGCTCTCAATTTCTCTTGTGATCTAAGGTCCCCAAATCTTGCCTTTCTTATCTTTCATTTGCACAGGAATGTGCTGGTCCTGAACTCTAATCGACTGATCTATAAATGATTCCCAAATGCCAGATATGGATTTGTTTTTGAACAGTCACCCCCCCCCCCCAAACTACATTCCTCTGTTTCTGCCTAATATTGTTGGAGTTAGCCTTACCTCAGTTCAGTACTTCCACCCAAGGATAACTCATATCCTTATCCATAAGTAACTTAAATTTTACAGAATTATGGTCACTGTTCCCAAAATGCTCCTCCATTGAAACATTAAATACCTGACTGGTCTCATTCCCCAATACCAGGTCTAGTAAGGTAGCCATGCTAAATAAAAATATTCACTCACTCTGGTACTATCCTCCTGAATATTTTTATGCTTGCTAAGCACTTCTTTATCATTTTTTTAACCATGTAACAATTAGAACTTTGCATAGTTCACAAAGTGTTCTCTAACCTGGAGTACAACAGATTTGATTCAGAAAGGATTAACACCGAAGAGTGCATTAAGCTTCATTCTATATGATGTCACAACGACTTGGAAGGTGAGAAAAGCTCTGGTTCTTAAAGGAAACATCTAGATCAATCCATAATCTTAATATAGCAATATTTATCAAACCAAAGTACTTGTACTTAGTGCACTTTATTGCATGATAGCAATAAAGTGCACTATGTGTCAGACAATAGTCTCTTTTCTTTAGATTACTATATGTTTTATCCTCCATCACAGAGCACAAAACAAACTCTACAGATTCTAACCTAAGAAAGAGATAGTGGCAGTGACACTGGTAAATGATAACTAACAGTGGGCGGCATGGTGGCACAGTGGTTAGCACTGCTGCCTCACAGCGCCAGAGACCCGGGTTCAATTCCCGCCTCAGGCGACTGTGTGGAGTTTGCACATTCTCCCCGTGTCTGCGTGGGTTTCCTCCGGGTGCTCCGGTTTCCTCCCACAGTCCAAAGATGTGCAGGTCAGGTGAATTGGCCATGCTAAATTGCCCGTCGTGTTAGGTTAGGGGTATGGGTGAGTTGCGCTTCGGCGGGACGGTGTGGACATGTTGGGCCGAAGAGCCTGTTTCCACACTGTAAGTAATCTAATATAATCTAATCAGTCTGCCAAGTTCATACAAAATGATTTCAGTGGTGGGCATTGTTTCATTTTACAGCATAACCGAAGTTTGATATCAGTTTAACTGGTCTTCTCTAACTATAGTCTTAGAAATTAACTTTAATGCTTGATTTACGGTCTAATTAATGTTTCTTGCTACTGTGAGCAGTTTGAAAGTGTCTACCTCTAGATCTTTTGCTCCTCAAACCTTTGTAGACTATTATTCAAGAGATACATGACCTCTCTATATTTCTTACCGAAATGGGCCACTCCACAATTTACTACATTTTTAATTAATTTGTCAATGACATATTCTGTGATTCAGGACTCAAGTATGAAGGACTTGCAATAATACTGATGAGGCCGGAGAGAACATCTAAACTACGATTGGCTCTATCCTTTCCAACAAATTCTCAATTAAATTCTCTTAGGAACACAACTCTGGAAGGATAATCATTTGTGACTACTGGCAAGAGTAGTTCCTTTTACTGGAAATAATGCACATTACAAAGTAATCATTGATAATCAAGAAGTGCTCACAAATGTGATTTCCAAGAACAAGCACAGAGCTGATTCGTGCTGTCCATTGCACCAGACAAATTGCCTCCAGTCTGGTGTTTACAATCCATTATGTCTTATTGATTAAAACTGATTAATAGGGAAGACCCTTTATTTTGCTAGGTCATTAGGTAGTCTAATACATGTGACATGAATGCCCTCCAATTGCATTATTTCCCCAAAGGATCTTTAACTACACTGAAATAAGTTTAAAACATGTAAATTACAGAACATAGCTAGGCACTGCCAGTTTTTCCAAAATTCCTTAGGCTTTTGAAAATGAAGAAATGTAACATTGCTACTCAATGAAGGAGGATGAGAGAAAACAGAAATCCACAAGCCACTGAGCCTGATGTCAGTCATCAGGTAAATACTGGAATTCATTTTTAAGGAAATCTTAACAACTCGCTTAGAAAATCATAATATGATCAAAAGGAATCAATATAGTTTTAGGAAAGGTGAAATCACATTTGACAAATTTATTAATTATTTTTGATCCGGTAACTACTAATGTGGGTGTGGTGCTGCAAAAGCACAGCAGGTCAGGCAGCTTCTGAGGAGCAGGAGAATCGATGTTTCTGGCAAAAGTCCTTCATGAGGAATGAAGGGCTCTAATCACTCTCGACTCTCATCTCCAGCATCTGCTATCCTCATTTTCGCCTAATTAGCAATGTGCTCCAGTTAAAGAATTCAACTCAATGATATCTGTGTTATTTTAAAATAATAGCTACAACTAGATATGAACTAATGCTGGAGATTGTCCTCTGCTTTCAAAACCAACAGTAACTTGCTCCTTTGAACCTACCTCTAACCTCTCTAACCTTACAAATTCCTGGTCCATTCCCTCTCCACAAAAAAAATGCAGTTATTTCTGAAAGCCGTGCCCATTGTTTTTGCAATGCCTATTTGAAAGCCTCTAATCCAATTTTTATGTCTTCAATAGCACTTCTCAGTCAGATACAAATGTGGTATTTACACTCTGGAAGTGTAGGTGTATTAGCCAAACCAGTATTATTGTGAGCATAAGGATTGCTTTCCATAGATTTTAGGGCCATTTTTTTGTATTTAAGCATCTTGCTCAATTTGTGCATGATGTAAATGTAATTTTTGCAATATTGATAGAATTGATGATCTTTCTGTTTCTGCATATTATTTTGTTTGTGTACAAATTAGTCACTTAGCTGCACTATCTTTCCGTCTCTTAAAGAGATGTAAGAATACAATGGTCACAACATATATTCTCAAGCAAGTGACTTATCAGCTTTAGAATGAATTATTAGGCTTGGCTTACACAAATTCATTCTGGATCCATTAGCTCCTAGCCACATAGGGCAAACTGTTAAACCAAATTTAGCTAATCACGTTTGTATTATTAAATACAAACATGTAATAGATATTGTCATTCACTGTTTGACCTCAATCTCCTCTCCACATAGTACATGCATGTATACTTTTCTATCATTTTGCATTTATTTGTAACCTAACAAGATAGAAAGTAGAGTATATATGTACTTTTTGATTGTTTTCTGTACTTCAGTTTCTTAGTCATTGCTAATCTGCTGACTTGCTATAGAACATAAGAGTAAGTGCCTCACTTTAGTACCTATTTGAACAGGGGAGAGGTCATCTTGGTAGTTTGACTAATTAGAATGACTACTTCAGCTCAGCAGAAGAAAGAACCCCTTACAATAAGAGGTAACTGCAAATAGGCAGTGGTAAAAAAATAGTGTAGCGATAACTATTACTAGACTAATAATCCAGAAGCGCAGACTAATTCTCTGTAGTCAAAGGATCAATCTTAGCAGGGTAGCTAGTGCAATTTAAATTTAAACAAATAAATCTAGAACATAAAGTTAGTTTCAGTAATGGTGACATGAACCACCATCTTTTATCATAAAAACCCATTTCATCCACTCATGTCCTTTCAGATGAAAATCTGCTATCCTTGCCTCGAGAGTTGGATAGAGCTCTCAAAGATAGTGGAATCAAGGGTTATGGAGATAAGGCAGGAAGAGGATACTGATTAGGAATGATCAGCCATGATCATATTGAATGGCGGTGCAGGCTCGAAGGGCTGAATGGCCTACTCCTGCACCTATTGTCTATTGTCTGGCCTCCATGTGACTTCAGACCCACATCAATGTGGTTGATTTTTAGCTGCCTTCAGAAACGGCCTGGCATGTTACTCAGTTCAAGAATAATTTAGGGTAGGTAACAAGCACTGGCCTTGACAGTGAAACTTATGTCCCACAAAAAAAAATTAAAGCACATTTCATTCAATTTTACAGGCTGTATATATGTTCTGTAGTGAGATACCTGGTTCAAAATCAATGCAAAGAAAATGCACACGAAAAACTAAAATTTCTTCCTTAAAAATGATGAATCATAGCTCAAAAATATGACATTAGATGTAGGAGCATTCTCAGAGCACAACAAATGAAGACATTCCAAACAGTCCAGATGTCTTATTTTATTGTGTGCCATTGTAAGTGTCAAGGTACATTGATAGAATTTCCTTCAATCTCATGTCTACATTCCAGCATCATGAACATCTCAGTGTGAGGTCAAGACTAGTTGAAAATGAGGTTGCTGCAATCAATACTGAACATTTCTAACAGCTATCAGAAAGCAAGACTGCACTTAGCTATACTTTTTGAAAGCAATTGCAGACTGCAACTGATATGATATCTGGGAGGCCAGATATCTATGTAGATCTGTCATAAGAAACAGTTCCTTAAATTTTTTTGTTCCATTTCTGAAAATAAAAGTCAAATTAACTCCTCCCTACAATATCAATAAATGAGCTATGATTTATATGATTTATAAGAGAACCATTTTAGTTGTAGGGTTCAGGAAACATGTACAACTGAACCTGTGGGCTCTATATTGTCTGGTGATAGCTCTATCTTTTATATTTAATAAGAGCCATAACTGGATTCTGTCACAGGTTCAATAGAATCTTAAAGAGTTACAGGCGATCTGAATGTGACCACCACCTTCTTGCATGCAGTACCTCTCCTTATTAAAGGAAACATATGAACATATGAATAAATGAACCTATTAATTAGGAGCAGGATGAAGCCTTTTGACCTCTTTAACTTGCTCCACTGTTAAATAAAATGATGGTTTATCTGTTTGTGGTAATATTTGCCTGTCTCTAATTCTACCTGAAAAGCATTCAATGATCTTACTTGCACCTGGGGAAGAGAGCTAGAAACAATTCCTCCTCATCACCGTCTTATTTTAAATTGTGTCCTAGTTTCTCCGACAAGGTGAAACATCCTTTCACGTAGCCACTTTGTCAAGTCCACTCCTGCCACATCCAATCATAAATGGTGGTGGACAATTATAAAACTCACTGGAGGAGGGTGCCCTATAAATGTCCCCAGCTTCAGTGGTGGAAGAAACCCACATATCAGTACAAAAGTAAGGTTGAAGAATTGGCAACAATCTTCAGCCAGCAGTGCCAAGCGGATAATCTATTTTGTTTCTCCTAGTGGTCTCCAGCATCACCAATCTTCAGCCAATTTGCTTTACTGTACGCGATATCAAGAAACAGTTGGAGGCACTGGATACTGCAAAGGCTATGATCCCGACAACATTCTGGCAATAGTACTGAAGACTTGTGTTCCAGAACTTGCCACACCCCTGGTCAAGCTGTTCCAGTATATAGTTACAACATCAGTAACTACCCACTAATGTCGAAAATTGCCCAGGCATGTCATGTACACAGAAGCAGGACAAATCCAACCCAACCACTTACTGCCCAATAGCCTGTTCTCAATCATCAGTAAAATGGTGGAGTGTCATCTACAGTATTATCAAGCAGCGCCTGCTCAGCAATAACCTGCTCAGTGACAACCAATTTGGGTTCTGCCAGGATCGCTCAATTCCTGATCTCATTCCAGCTTTAGTCCAAACATAGACACAAGAGCTGAATTACAAAGGAGATGTGAAAAACAGCCCTTGCCATAAATGGGACATTCAACTGGCTAAGCCCTAGCAAAACTGAAGTCAATGGGAATCAGGGAGCAAACTCTCCAATGATTGGAGTCAAACCTGATACATAGGAAGTTGGTAGTGGTTGTCGAACATGAGTCATCTCAGGTCCAGGACATCTCAGCAGGAGTTCCTCAGGTTAGTGTCCAAGGCCCAACCATCTACAACTGCTTCAATGACCTTTTCTCCATCATAAGGTCAGAAGTGGGGAAGTTTGCCAATGATTACAATGTTCAGCACCATTCATGACTTGTCAGATACTGAAGCAGTTCATATTCAAATGCAACAAGACCTGGACAATACACAGGCTTTACCCAAAAAGTGGCAAATAACATCAATGCCACACAAACATCAGGCAATAACAATATCCTATAAGAGATAAATCTAACCACGTTCCCTCAATATTCAATGGCTATTACTGAATCCTCCACTATCAACATCCCAGGGATTACCATTGACCAGAAACTCAACTGGACTCACCATATAAATACAATGGCTACAAGAGCAGACCAGAGGTGTGGAATAATCCTGACTCCCCAAAGCCTGTCCACCATCTACAAGGCAGAAGTCAGGAGTCTGATAGAATACTCCCCAGATATCTGGATGCATGCATCACCAACAATGCTCAAGAAGCTTGACACCATCGGAAAAAGCAGCCCACTTTATTGGCACCATATATCCACAAGCATCCACTCCCACCACCATTGGCGGTCAACAGCAATAAAGAATACTATCTACAAGCTGCACTGCAAAAAATAGCCAAAGATCCTCAGAAAGCACCTTCTAAATCCACGACCATTGCCATCTAGAAGGACAAGGGAAACAGACATATGGGTACACCACCACATCTACAAGTTTCCCTCTAAGCCACACAACATCTTGATTTGGAAATATATCACTATTCCTTCAGTGCCACTGGGTCATAATCCTGAGACTCCTTCCCTAATAGCACGGTAAGTCTTTCTACAGCACATGGACTGCAACGATTCAAGGCAGCAACTCCACCTTCTCAAGGGCGGCTAGGATCGGGCCATAAATGATGACAGCCAGTGATGCCCACATCCCACAAGAGAATAAAAATAAACTCTCATGATTTTGGAAGTTTCTCAGATCTCCGCTTAGCATTCTTCCCTTTATGGAGGACAGTCCCAAGTTGCAATTATTTTGGTAAATAGCTTCTCTCCAATGTATTCACATCCTTAATCTCATGGGTGGACCAGACATTTACACAATACTCCAGCTGGATCTAACAGTTGTCTTGTATAAGTTCAGCCTACCCTCCTGGCATATGTACTGTATGCCCCTATTAATAAAGCCCAGGATACTACATACTTTATTAACTGATCTCTCCACTTGTCGTCTCACCTTAGGTAGTGTGCTCTCTATTTTATGTTGTCTGTCCACATTCTTCTAAATTGAATTTCATCTGTCCACTGTCCTTTAGGAGTTCTACACTCAGTTTGCAATGCTTCCAAGTTCCATCTCATCTGCAAGTTTTGAAATTGCTCCCTGCACACCAAGATCAAATCATTACTATACCTCAGGAAAACCAAGTGTCCCAATACAAATCCTGAGTAACCCTATTACAAATCCTTCTTCAGCCTGAAAACTATCCATTAACCATTATTCTGTGTCCTGTTACTCAGCCAGCTTTGTATCCATGTTACTACAGCCACGAGTTCTCACTTCCCTCACATGTTTGTTGCGTGGCAATGCACTGAAGTGCCTTTTGAAACTCCATGTCCACCACATCAACCATAATCGACCGTTTTTGTTATCTCTTCAAACAATTCCAGCAAGTTAATCCAAAAAGATTTCCTCTTTAGAAATCCAAGCTGGTTCTTGTTAAATAACATTACTTTTCTTGTGTGACTACTAATTCTATTTGGAACATTTATTTGGAGAATTCTAACATGCGTTTCCAACAAAGTTAAACTGAGTACTAATTGCTGGACTTATCCTTAAAACCTTTTGCAAACAAGAACACAATATATGCATCTCCTATGTCGAGGAAAGACTGAAAGAATGTGGCCTGTACCCCTACAATTCCCACTGGCACTTCCTTCAATATTCTTGGTTGCATCTCACCTCGTCCAAATGCCTTGTAAAATTTAAGTATCAATAGCCCAACTAACATTTCATCTTGATCAATGTCAAATCCTTCTAGTGACAGGGCTTTCTCCTCTGTCACCATGGCCTGGGTAGCTTCTACCTCCTTGGTAAAGTCAGATGCAAAGTATTCATTTAATGTCTCTTGCTTCCACGCGTAAGTTGAATTTTATGGTCTCTACTCGGCCCCCCACTTCCTTTTGCCATTTATGTGCTTATAGAAGACTGTGGGATTCTCTTTTCATTGGACACACGTGTTTTCTCAGAAGCTGTTTTTGCTTCTCTATTATACTTTCTTCACCTCCCCTCTGAAACTCAGTATTCCTCTTGATTCTCAGTTGTGTTTTTTACCTAACATCTATTATGACACACCTTTTCTTCTTTATATTAACATCTATATCTGTTTTCATCCAGGAATTCTCTTGTGGAAATATAGCCAAATAATCTCCTCCTTGAAGGCAGCCCTTTGTCCAAGTACAGTTTTTCCCCACCAATCTTTTGTTCCATTCTATCTGGTCCAGCTTGGTTCGTGACCCGTTAAAGTCAGCCCTTCTCCAGTTAATCATCCTTATCATGGATTGCCTATTAACCTTTCTTATCATTATCCTAAATTTTATGATCATTGCTATGTCATTTTCACAGCATGTTTTCCTGCCAATTTTCACGCATTACCAATTTGTCCCCTCATCTAAGTAGTTGATATGAAGTGTAATATATTAAAGGCCCTGCTGAGACACCTGTAGGATGCCACTCATCTCATCCTGCCTATCTGAAACAGGCATATTTAAGTCAACTCCATTTTCCACCAGCCAGCCAATCTTCTACCTTTGGTAGTGTCTGTTTTTGACAATGACCATTTCTGTGGAATCTTTTCAAGTGCTAAGTGCATTATTTTAACAGGCTCCCTCTTATCTCGACCACATGCTGCTTCGTCAAAGAATCCTAATTAATTTATTATTTTCATAAATGTCTCTGACTCTTCTTCATTAGATTGAGGTTTGCCAAGTGTTCAGTTCTAGTGTCCTCAATGATCGATTCCCATGATAGACATCAAGCTGACTCACCAATAATTTCCTCTTTTCTACCTTGCTCCCTTGTTTGCTAGAGTGATTATATTTGCTCTTTTCCAGTCTAATGGAATCTTTCCAGAATCTAATGAATTTTGGAAAATTAGCACCAACGCATTTACTACTTCATTAGTCACCTCTTTTAAGACTGTAGGATGAAGCCCATCAGGACCTGAAGACTTATGTACCCACAACTTTGGTCAGTACTGCTTCTCTTGTTATTATAGTTTCAACAGGTTTATCTCTTCTTTTACCCTCTAGTTACATAGATATCACTGGAATATTTTGTATCTTCTATAGAGTGGACAGAAGCAAATTATTTACTTAATATTCTTTCATACCTACTATTAATTCACCATTAATATGTTCTACAGGACCAAATTCTTTCCTATTGAAATACCTACAGTTACTCTTGCTATCTGTTTGTGCATTTTTAGTTAACTTATTCTCATGCTCTCAATAATTAGATCTCACTAACCTTTTAGTCATTCTCAGCTGTTCTTTGTATTCTGATCAGACATCTGACTTGCCACTCTTCATGGTACAATTAAGTGCTTTGGTTTGTCCTTGCATTTCATGCTTTCCTTAACTTCTCTAGTTAACCACAGATGGTGAATCCTCCCCTTGGAATTTCTCTTTATAGTACAAAAGTATTTATTCTGAGCATCTGAAAAATGCCTTCAAATTTCTGACACTGCTTCTCTACTATTCCATCTATCAGCATATTAGTCCAATTCATTTTGGCTATCTCAGCTTTCATATAGATGCCATTTATTAATTTTAAAATATCAGGCTTAAACCCATTGTTTTTCCTTCCAAGCTGCATGTAAAATTCATATTATAATCAATGTTACCCACAGCTGCCTTTACACAACTCGTTGAGTCATGATCTTAATATCAGCCTCAATTCTGTTTGGAAATTTGAAAATTCCATGTGTTTATGTGGACCCAACCCACCCAGAGGTCACCAAAGTTTCTAGCGAATTGATCTAATTGCATAAATCAGACTCCCTTCCAGTGTGGGTCCTGCTGAGAGACCAATGGCAGGAATATAAGTGGCACCAATGGAGATGCCATTACAGCAAGAGCAACAACAGTGGCAATGTCCATGTCCATGAAGTGGCTACAATGAATTGCCCTCATCTTGAGGAGAAATTATTATAATAGTTTGCTACTTAGCAAAAGCACCTACATGATGGGCTGAAATCTTCTGAAACCATGGAAACAGTGTAAGGGGCAAGGTCAGAGCAAAACTTCAAAATATTGTGCAAACTAACTACTCAACAGTCCTGCCTCAGACCTATTATGCGAGAGATGGTGACAATACAATACAGGTTACCTACCAGGCCTTTGGTGCATATCCAATTAGGCCCATTAATGGGTTGACAGGAGACATTTTTGGCAGGGAGCATTTAACAAGAGTTGGTTGCCCAATGGTAAACAATAACTCCTTTCACTCATCCTTACCCAAACTCAGATATAGCAGCACTTGACACATTATGGAACATAGGCACCATCAAAAAAATTGGAAAATAATTCCATAGCGGAGGCTAATTTCTCCATTAGGTGCCCTAATTGCCTAGTCACCACTGTCGAAAAGTGTGGCGCTGAAAAAGCACAGCATTTCAGGCAGCATCCAAGGAGCAGGACAGTCAACATTTTGGGCATAAGCCCTTCATCAAGAATGACCAGCACCACACTTTGCGACTTTGATCTCCAGTATCTGCAGTCCTCACTTTCCCCTAGTCACCACTGTTGTGGAGGCAGTCATAACTATTGGAAGCCCGCCTCCAGGAAAGGCACATGGAGGCAGAACCACATCATAGAGCCAACCCAACATTAGTCATTTTCCACACTTTCTCCTGGCCTCCAAAGTCACCTTAACAGAGCTGGAAAAATTCAGCAAATAGTTTTTTCACATGTCCAATGAAAACAATTGCAGAAGATCCTTCCTTACCTTGGCAATGATGTGACACAAGTGAGCACCTTCTTGTGTCAAGCTAATGAGGCTACTGACAGCTATCTCAATATTATATATGCTGGTTGCTGAATCTAATTGCATCACCAGATCCTGTAAAACAAGAGATATATGCGAATAAATATCACTTGTCTAAGTAATGATGTAATATCAACATGCAACTTTGAGCTGTGTATAAATTCCAAAAGAAGACAACATTTGTTCTGTTTAATTGCTGTGTTGACACCTAGAAAAGACCACATTAAGCAAAGTGATGTTTATTTCCCGTAAGGAAACAAATACTTGGTAACATTACTGATGCTTTAGAAGTTGACTGCTTTCATGACCATATTTTCACAATATTGTTTCACAACAATATAATAAACAAGATCAAAATTCAAATTCATTAAAAGAAACAGGCAAGTGCTTTATTAAATTCTGGATCAATCTCATTAACAGCAGTAAAGGGAGAATAAATGAGGATGAGAGAGAACACTGTCAGATTTTCTTTTCCTAAAACCAAATACCGTAAATTGACCTTAAAATCTGTGATAAAAAGATTTACATGTATGTAACAATAGTGTTTTTTTTTTGTTTTTTGGTGTGTGTGTGCAGGTGTGAGACACAGTGAGAGACACAAGGTGCGCGAATCTTTATTCAATTTCCACCACCAGGAAGATAGGAAAACACCCGAGTGGCCAGTGACAAGCAGTGCCCTTCACAAAAGGCAATGCTGTGTGAAACAATAGTGTTTATAATGATCAGGACACCATGAGAAGAACCTGAAATGAATTGAACTCAAATCATTTCCTATTATAATCATTAGAAGAGAACTGCTTTAAAAGAATGGCAAGACACTTTACTTCAATAGGGAAATAAACATAATGATGTAGTTTGTTAATCAATACATTACATTTTACCAATGTTATTGGGGAGGGTTTAAAGTAAATTTGCAGAGCGTGAAAACTAGAAGAAAATATCAAAGAAGAATTCAAAATGCACAAAATACCAAGAGAAACAGTTAGCATTACAGTAGAGAATAGCAAATTAATAGGTGGAGTCAAATTAAGAAAATATTAAACATTCTAAATCAGTCAAGTTATATTCCATAAAAATGGAAAGGAAGGGCAATTAAATGACAGAGCTAATTGCATGAAAAAATGGATAGAGATAAGACAATTTAGAACAAATGTAATTATAACAGGATTGGGTAGAAATTCAGAACTAGGCTGAATAAAGAAGGTTCAGAAGCGAGGTGTAAAAGCAAATAAAGGGAAAGAGTGATCATGGAAAGGAACTGGCAGCTAACATAACATTCCCTTTTATGCCTTCTATCAGCACTTAAATAGTAAAAAGATGTAAAAAGAGAAGGCTCTGATTAAGGACCAAAAATGGGATTTACAAATGGAAACAAATGGGCTGTGGGTGAGTCATTAAATGAATACTTTGCATGTGACCTTACAAAGGAAGCAGCTGTACATAGTGACAAAGAAGGAAATTTAGTCACGAGATGGGTTCTAAATTGACATGGAAGTCGTATCAAATGACTTTCTATACTAAGACAGTTCAGTAATAAAGTTGACAAACACCGGAACAGATAAGATTTACCCAAGGAAACCAAAGGAAGAGTAGAATTGAAATTGTGGGGGCGCTGTCTATTATTTTTCAGTCCTCTTTAGCTTCAAGGCAGTGCTAGGGAACCAAAGAATTGCAAATATTATGCCTTCTTGAAGAAAAGTTGCAAAAGTAAACATTTGCAGACCAGTTAGTTCAACTTCTGTGGTGGGGACACTTTCAGTTACCACAATTCTGGATAGAATGAATAGTCAACGTGGACAAATGCTAATTAAGGAGAACCAGAATGGATTTGTTCAATGAAATGGTTGACAAGCATTAATACTGTTGGTGTAGTATCATGGACTTCTAACAGATGTTTGATGTGGTACCACACAACAGACTTGTGAACAAGGTTAAATAAGTTGAACAAAAGGGACAGCAGCATCTTGAATGCAAAATTGTTTGACTGACAATAAACAGTTTAATTGTTGATGGATTTTTTTTGGGCTGGAGGGAGATTTGTAGTGAAGTTATCTCAGAGTCAGAGTTGGAACCCTTGCTTTTTAGACCATAACATGTAGGAATAAATGTAGACCATTCAGCCCTCAAATCTGCTGTGCCATTCAATGAGATCATGACTGATCTGATAATGCTCAACACTTTCCTGTCTTATCCCCAGAACCCTTTATTCCCTTACTGATTAAACATGTCAATCTTAGGCCATGAATATGCTTAAATCAACCAGACTTGACAGTCCTCCAATGTGAAGAACTCTATAGATTCACTACCCTGTGAAAGAAGAAATTCCACTTCATCTGTCTTAAATGGATAACCCCTTACTTTGAGCTTAAGTTCTCTGGTTCTAGACTCTCCTACAAAGGGAAATAATCTCTCTTAGCCTGTCAAGACCCCAAACAATTTTAGGTGCTTCAATAAAGTCTGCTTCATTCTTCAAAATCCCAATGAGCTCAATTTATTCAGCCTTTTACAAGAAGATCCCTCCACACCTCTTTGCACTACCCCAAATGCCTGTGCATCTTTTCTTTCTTTGATAAAAGGGACAAAACTGTTCACACTATCCCAGGTGAGGTCTGATTAGTACCTTGTACAGTTTTAACAAGTCTCCAATTTTTATGCTTCAATCCTTTTGAAATAAAGGCCAACAGGTTATCTTGGTTCCCTAGCACTGGTTCAGATGGATGCTGGCAGTTTTTGATTTATGCACAAGGATTCTGAAATTCCGCAGTGCTGCATCTTTCCAGTATCTGTCTACTTAAATAATATTCAGTTCTTTTATTCTTCCTGCCAAAGTGCATAAACTCACATTTTCCCACATTACATTCCATCTATCAAGTGTTTTCCCACCATGTTCTGTCGTACATTAACCATCTGGACCTGAGTGTACAAGAGGTAATCAAAGCTTGTGGTTGATACAAAACTTGGAAGCATTATAAACAGTGTGGAGAACAATGTAGAACTTCAAATGGAAAGTGACAAGTTGGTAGAGTAGGCTGGTAGGGTTGCTGATGAAATCCAATATGGATAAGTGAGGGGTGATATTTTGGTAGAGACACCATGGAAACACAATAATAAAAGATGGCAGAAAAGGTAGACAAAGCTGTTCATAAAGCATACATTGTCTTTAACTTTAGTCATAGGAGGATAGAGTATAAGTGTGAGGAGGTTATGCTGAGCATGTAAAAGTCACAGTTAGACCTCAGCTAGAATATTGTAGTTCTGGGTGACGCACTTCGAAGAGAATGTGAATGCATTGGAGAAGAGGTTTACAAGAATGGTTCCCATGGATCAGAAATTTCCATTATGAAGAAAGATGGGAAGCATTAGAACTGGGTCCTTTCGAGAGGAGAGGCTAAAAGGGAGATTTTGTAGAAGTTTTCAAAATTATGAGAGACAGAGAAAAAGGTGAGAAAGTGTTCCCACTTATAAAAGAACCTGGAACTAGACAGCACACATTTAAAGTATTCTACAAAGAAACAAATGTGGTCTGAGAAAACAAAATTGATGCAGCAAGTAATTTAGGATCTGGAATGCGTGGCCTGGAAATGAGTGCAGGCTCAATGATGAAGGGCTTTTGCCCAAAATGTCGATTTCGAAGCTCCTTGGATGCTGCCTGAACTGCTGTGCTCTTTCAGCACCACTAATCCAGAATCTGGTTTCCAGCATCTGCAGTCATTGTTTTTACCCTGCAGGCTCAATCAGGCCATTCCAATGTACCTTCGATATTACTTGACTTGAAACAAATGATTTTGTGGGTGGCACAGTGGCACAGTAGTTAGCATTGCTGCCTCACAGCGCCAGAGACCTGGGTTCAATTCCAGCCTCAGGCGACTGACTGTGTGGAGTTTGCACATTCTCCCCGCGCCTGCGTGGGTTTCCTCTGGGTGCTCCAGTTTCCTCCCACAGTCCAAAAGTGTGCAGGTTAGGTGAATTGGCCAAGCTAAATCGCCCGTAGTGTTAGGTGTCGGGGAATGGGTCTGGGTGGGTGCGCTTCGGCGGGTCGGTGTGGACTTGGTGGGCCGAAGGGCTTGTTTCCACACTGTAATCTAATCTAATCAAAAATAAGAGTAGAGGGAAAAGGCAGGAGAATCGTACTAAATCATAAAGCATGTGAGGAGATGTGGTGCAGACATGATGGGTCAGAAGGACTCATTCTCACTGCAGCAATTCTATGATTCTGTCAACTAGAGTGTCATCGGCTTACCACAAAGATGATGTTGCTTCAACTTGCACAATACTATCTCAGTTCTTTCTATCAATTCAAACCTGCCAAATGATTTAAAAATTATAATGTCCTTTATTCCAATATGCATATCAGAATAATTTTAGAATCTCACCAGCAATAAAGAAGAAGGTGGGAGTCGAGCACTACACAGTCAGCCAATGCAGTTTGGGGCCAATATGGTTACAAGAAAGTTGTTGAAAAATGCCTTGTCAGCTCTCGAATGCATAAGAGTGAAGAGACCACTAAAGGTTGGGAGATTGAAGAAGTTTCTAAGATCTTGGGATGGAGAATCAACATGGAGGAATAGATAGCAAAGGAATTTCACAGACATGCCCTAACATTTAATGGTGATATCACAATTATGATTAGCAAAATGGTCAATGCTTCTCTTTGAAAGATGTTTGTCAGCTTTCACTTGTGAGGCTGACATGTACCTCTCCATAAGGTGCCATGAGGTATTACAGGAAGACAAATGAGTATGTTTATTTATTATACAGCTCACAAATTACATTACACTAAAAATATCACATGAAAACTTGGATGTGGTGCTGAACCATCTATCTGATTATCCTATGAAACATTTGCCTTTATCCACAACCTAGCTGCATTATATGAAGAATTAATGCACTCTGACTGGCTGCTAAAAGATTGTAAATCAAAGCGGCAGAACGTGTGCTTGTCACGCTGAAGTTAAAACATTGATATATTTGGATTATGCCTGATAAATTGATTACTCAAATGTCAGAAACAAAAAGGCTTTATCTATTGAATCTGGTCTGTCAGTTGACTAAAACCTTCTGGCCTCAGCTCAGGTATCAATTATGTATTACAAAGAACAAAAACCTGAAAGCATGCAGATTAAATCTGTAAAAGGCAAGATGTCAGGTAAGTAAGAGAAATAGTGAGAACATTTGTTTAATATTTTGTGCAAATTTTTTCCTATAGATAAGGAGGAAAAAAATTGTTAATGGGTAAAACATAATTCTCAGCACATCACACATTTACTGAACGATTCCCACATGAACAAATTGCCAATAAGATTTTAGTCTTTTTAAAGCTTTTGCTTTAACACAAACCACAACCAGTGCAGCTTAAACACATAAACACATAGGGGGTAGCATGGTGGCTAGCACTGCTGCCTCACAGCACTGCGGTCCCAGGTTCTATTCCAGCCTTGGGCGGCTATCTGTGTGGAGTTTTGCACATTCTCCCCGTGTCTGCGTGGGTTTCCTCCCACAGTCCAAAGATGTGCAGGTCAGGTGAATTGGCTATGCTAAATTGCCCATAAGTTAGGTGTGTTAGTCAGAGGGAAATGGGTCTGGGTGGGTTACTCTTCGGAGGGTCGGTGTGGACTTGTTGGGCCAAAGGACCTGTTTCCACACTTTAGGGAATCTAATAATGTTGAAGCAGGAGTAGACAGTTTGCCCCTTCAAGCCAATGCCACCATTCAATATGATCTTGGTTGATCTGTTTATGTCCATATCTTCACTTTGTTGTTTGTACTCCTTAATCCTTGACTTTCTTTCTGATTAAAAATCCAACACTCTCAGCCTTGAATAAATTCAATGACCCAGCCTGCAATACCTTTTGGGGAAGAAAATTCCACACTCTTATCAGCCCTTTGAGACTGAAAAAAATTCTCCTCTGTTTTATTCTTAAGTTCCGTCTCCCAATTTTAATCTCCTCCACAAATACAAACATCCTCTGGATATCCACCCTATCCAATCCCCCTTAAGATTTCATGTTTCAAATAAGATCTTCTTTCATTCCTCTGAACTGCAATGGGTAGATAACTAATCTGTTCAGACATTTCTTCATAAGACAAGCCCTTCATCCCATGAATGAGTTGTATGAACCTTCTCTGAACAGATTTTAAAACAAATACTTTTCTTTCAAATAAGGAAACAAAAAGCATACACAGTTTCAGTGATGATCTCACCAGTGCCCTGTACAGCTCATGACGTGGAGGTGCCGATCTTGGACTGGGGTGGATAAAGTTAAAAATTACACAGCACCAGGTTATAGTCTAACAGGTTTATTTGGAAGTACAACTTCTGGAATATTTTCTCTCAGTAAGATTTCCTACTTTTATATTTTATTTCCCTTGGGGAAAAAAAATGACAACATTCCATTTGCTTCCTAATGACTTTCTGTATACAACCATGACACCCAGATGCCTCTGTATGACTGAGTGTGGAAATATCTCTCTATTTAAATTGTACACTGCTTTTCTATTTTCCAGCTGAAATGGACAATTTTAACCTTAGCCACGTCATACTCCATCTGCCAATTTTTTGCCCACTGACTTAATGAATTAATAGGCAACTGTGACCTCAAATAAACAAAGGTAAATTTCACCTTAGTCAGTCACTGAAACAAAGATACTTAGTGATGTGTTTTTTTTTGGGTTAAACACTACCGCAAGTGTGATATGGCTTGAGTGCTTCTCTGTATGTTAGCTCATGCAACAAGTACCACTAAGATCAAGATTTTTGTTCAGATAGAGGTCTTTACATTTGTTAACTATTTACTTTGTTATAATCTTAGACTTATGCATAACCGGGGTTCTGAGCTTGTTGATATTACTATACATTATATGCACAGAAGTAACTGACTGGATACACTGAACTATATGACAATATACTAACGCAGTGACTGAAAACAGAATGTCGTATGTCATGATGTCATGATGTCATGATGTCATGTACCTGTCTTAAAGGCATACTGCCTGTCTGGCCTGACATCTGTGCAACAACACAAACATCTTAGACAACTATTAACAATACTACATAGCCAGACTATACTGTTGTTTTCTCACACAAGGTACATCAGGAGTCATTTCCATCAATAGCTTTCACCTTGAAGATTCATGGGTACAGATTACGAGGAAGGGACAATTCGATGAATATTCTCTCTATTGAGTTATGACAGCTTTTCTGACAACATAACTTATTAGAGTTGTTTTTCAACCAACTAACTAATAACAACCTGCTTCATAGTTTGGTTACTTCTGGGCCAACATTAGCTTCTTTTGTGTTGCTGATATGCATATCATATTCTGGTTTTAAATCATTTTAACTAGTGAACACAGTACCAGCAAATTTGCCTCTCTCTTTTTCTGGCAAACAAAAAATTCTGACTTTTTTTTTACTGAGAGCAATTTGCTTCTTCTTCTCTGCATTACTTTTTCTATCTGTTTTCTCTTTTTCTTTACATTTGTGTGTTGACCGCTTTCATCCTTCTATTCTTCTGCTTATAGCTCCTCTCTGTAGCTGCCAGCCATGTCAGAGTCATAGAGATGTACAGCATGGAATCAGACCCATCCGTCCAACCCGTCCATGCCGACCCCATGTCTTCTTTCTTAACTTCCTCTTCTGTATTCAGGTCAAGGGTCTCCAGGCATATATATCATTTCTTATGATTCAAGAAAACTACAATTCCTCCTTTTACAATTAAGGTAACTCTTAAAATCCTTTTCAATCATTTTTTAATAAGCAGTTGCAGATTCCAGATAACTTAATGATTTTTTAAAAATTCCTAAATGTATTAATTCCAGTACAAAAACGGTCACAAAGTCTTGAAGCCATTGGTAAACTAGAGAAGAAAATATAATATAGTTACAAATGAGAATCCTCAGAACTATATATATTGAATTAAAGCACTGGTTCTCAATTTCTCTGTGAGTAGATTTATTATAAAATCAACAAGTAGTTTCTACATAATTTCAGCCAAATACTACAGTTTACATTCTGTTAAAAAGAACTGCATTTATCAAAAGGGAATTACTTTTAATAGATTAAAACATCCAAGCGGTTAACACTGTAGGAAATGAAAGCCAAAACCATTTCCAGAGAGCATCTGAAAAGGCAGCAACATTACATGTCACACTTCACCTTCCCCTCACTTGCTGTCATTGAATAGCACATTTCATTTGAACTAACAGAAGGGAATCAGCTTTTTTTGACAAGCTGAGTAATCTGATCCACAAAAAATGTTTAATGGATTCTTATCTATATCTGTAGGGGCAAAATAAACAATTTTCCGACTCTAATCAATAAAACAATAAATTTAACCCTTAGCTCACTGTTTTTCTTTTGCAATGTAGACAGACTATCGTGACTAAGATTTTCTGATAGGCGATGCAGATGTAATGTTTCTCTTTGTAGGCATTCTCTTTGTAATTGCAGTGTAGCCCCACAATGATGACCTTCTAAATTGCTAGAAAAAAAATGTTGAAGATTTTAACCTTCCATGAGAAATCATCAAACTTAAGGAAAAAGCATATAACGGCACAAGGATGAGTGACAGATCAGACAATTGGTCAGAATATAAAGAACAGCAAACAATGACCAAAACACTAATCAGGAAGAAAAATATGAGAGTACGGGAGGAAGCCAGAGAGAAAGATAAAAGTGGATAGCAGGAGTTAGTGTTGGTCCTCTTGGGGTAAGAATGGAGTTAATAGCAGATAATACAAAAAAAGCAGATGAATGAACACATATTTTGCTTCTTTCTTCACTGTAGAGGATACAAAAAGGTGGTGGGCATGAGAGAGAGACCAAGTGAAAGTACAATCAGTGGAGAAATAGTATTAAAGCAAGCCGACAGAGCAATGTGCTGACAAGATTCCAGGTCTCTTAAAAGAGGTAGCTAATGAGATAATAAATGTGTTGGTGTTAATGTTCCAAAATTCCCTAGATTGAGGGAAGATTCCATCAGATTGATATGAAACAAAGATAACCTTCTATTCAAGAAGGGAATGAAGCAGCAAACAGAAAACTATAGGCCAGTTGGCTTGATGTCTGTCATTGCGAAGGTGGTAGAAATGATCACAGGTTATGGCTGGGCATTTAGCAAAATTCAAGATAATCAGAAAGTGTCAGCAACTTGTGAAAGGGAAATCATATTTAACCCATCTATTAAGATTATTTCAAAGAATAACGTGTGCAGTGGATAAAGAGAACCTGTAGACAGATTATATTTGGATTTCTAGAAAGTATCAAAGTTTATTGGAGAAAATATAAGATTATGGTGCAGGGAGAAACAAGTTGGCATAGACTGTGTGACAATTCCTACTCTATCAACATCCCAAAAATCTATTTATGTTCTAATGGTGAAGCTATTCAAAGAAATAACATTACAAATCACATTTAGAGGCATCTTACTAAGCTTCATTTAATGTTGTTTATCACTCTCCATTTTGTACATCTCTTGCTTTGAGGCTTTTTATACCTTGGCACCAGTTTTAACCAGTCTAAATCAGGAAACCATAAAATGGCCTATAAAACTAAGCATATGTTTTGCCTAAGCACTAACAAACATTGAATAGCTATTGCAATATGTAACTATATGAAACAAGAGAGAAAAATCAACTGAATGTAAGAGGTAAGAATAATTATTAAAGGGGATTACAATTCTTGACAACTTCAATACAGTTAAGCACTACCTCTAACTATATAATTTTCAGATAATTCACTATTCATTGAAGCTTGCCATTCCCATCCCATTGGGAATACACATAATAAGACAGACTTCAAGTTATCTATACAATATATTAGTTTTCTGAGAGGTAAATGAATTCTTAGCTCTGAAAAGATTAAGTTGCTGCAGGTGTCAGAAGTTCAATCATTCCTACAGCTGAATGTAAGACCTGCAAATGAATGGAAGAGAACTTCTTTCAGAAGTGGCTAACGAGAATAGGGATCATTTGTTTTTAACTTCTTAAATGCCATCTGCTATTCATGGCTATTGGGAACTGAGACTTAATTATTTTCTCTTTTCCATCTCAATGAATAGGCTAATAGAGAGCAGAAATGTAATAATTTGAATGCCAGAAATCTGAAATAAAAGCAAAAATTACTGAAATAGTTGACTGGACAGGTAGCTTCTGTGGATAGAGAAAGAGTTAACAGGCAGAACCCCCTGCTCATGCCAGCGATCAGCTTGGAGGCAGGCAGTAAATTTAAGGAGCTGGGATTGAGGTGTACATCAACGCCATCTTGCCATTATTTGAAGCTCTTATGTTGACACCAACTAAAGACCATTTTAAGATCTCAGCCCACCCCTACTGGAGTCCAGTTGTAAATGAACCTGTTACCATACCTGATGAAGGAACCCATTAGGACAGGAGGGTTCACTGAGAGCCCTACACCTGGCTCTTGCTACCGACCACCTTGGCCTCTTCACTGGAGGTCTCTCTCCAGCTCTCTGAGTGGCAAACAGGGCACCAATGGCATATTAGACAGTATCATCATAATCTACAAACTCTTATGCTCTATCCCTCAATAATACAGATTTCAATATTGCATCAGATAGAATTAGACAGCTGCAACACCAGCAGCCCTAGAGCCCATGAAAACCCCACGTTCTCCACACTACTTACCTGTCGCTTGGCTTGCTCCATGCTCCTGGTACTCCTTTAACTGCTCTTTCCGCAGCAGCCACTGCCAGCCAAGCAACACTGCTGGTCTTTGGATGGCTGGCAGCTCTCAGTACACAAGACACCTGCCTTCAGGATTCTCATTCTCAAGATGAATCCATATTGCAGCTCATCATGCTGTGAAATCCATCTAGTAGATTTGTTACTAATAAGGGCAACAGAGCTGCAGCTCAATGAGTAGTTGAGTCAGGTGCTGCTAACATTAACAATGTAGATCACAGAAATATAAATTCGAGATTAACATTAAATCTTAATCTTGTGTGATGGAGGAAAATTACCTGGTCATTAAATGAGAAGTGGCTCTTGTCTTAAACAAGGTGTAGTTATTGCATCTAGCTGTAAGTCACTTGGGTATGATTGACATTGCTTACTCACACTATGAGGGAGACCTTTATGTTAGGTCTTACTCCTCCAAGAACTGAAGCTATCCCCCTCCCTAGTCCATGTGACATCATATAAGGTGGTTCTTAATGCAATCATTGACATTATCCCCCTCAGATCTTTACACAACACTCATTGTGTTGAAAGGCTCACTGTTGGCTTCAAGTTATTTTCTGATCAACCTTTTTAGTGATGTTTTACACATGTTAGAAACAAGTGTGACTTAAATCTGGGTCTCGTGACTCAGATAGGAACACTATCACTGTGTGACAAAAGCCCTCACTGCTGGCTTCAACAGTGCTTGATTGGCTTGTGGTTCTTGAAGAAAGGCAGCAGAGGTCTCTCTCTAGCTCTCTGAGTGGCAAACAGGGCACCAATGGCAGATTACACAGTATCATCATAGTCTACAAACTCTTATGCTCTATCCCTCAATAAGACAGATTTCAATATTGCACCAGATAGAATTAGACAGGTGCAACACCAACACTATTTTTTCCTTATAACCGGCAGCCCTAATGCCAAATTAGCAGTGATCTAGAATGAAATTTTGTTTCCCTGGTCCGTACGCATCCATGGAGCGCTACGATTAATGTCTTTTTTTTCTGCCTCACAGGAATGAATCTATTCTCTAATTGTTAAAAATCACACAACACCAGGTTATAGTCCAACAAGTTTAATTGGAAGCACACTAGCTTTTGGAGCGCCACTCCTTCATCAGGTGGCCTGGTGTTGTCTAACTGGGTCATCTTCTCCAGAAGCTTCTAATGTTTAATTACTATTTTCCTATTAATTTTTGAGAGGACTTAACCTTGTCATTTCGTCTTGCCGAAGCTAGTTCTGCTCCAGTTAAATACTTTCACACTCATTTGTTCCTGGTCCTTGTTCGAAGAAATTTTAAACCTCATGCTATGGTAAGGACTATTGTCTAAATATTCTCTTTTTGAAGCATACTCTACTTGTCCCACTTCATTTCATAGATCTGGATCCAGCACAGCTTTGTTCTTCACTGGAGGAACTGATGTAAAAGTTCCTTTTTGAGCATTTAATGAATTTTTCCACCGCATTGCCATTTACACTGTTAGTAGCCCAACCTTTATTAGGATAATTGAGGTGACACATTATAATTACTTAGTATTTTTTGCAACACTCTTTGTAATTTTCTTGCAAATTTACACCACTATCTCCTTCTCACTTCTGGTGGCATTTAACATGCACCCAGTAGCAGAATATCTCCACTATTTTTGCTTTAATTCTAACCAAATAGATTCTCTCTTTGACCTCCTCAACACATCATCATTCTTCAGTCCGAAAATAGTATCTTTGATCAGTACTGTCCTTCCTTATCATTTCTCAGTACCTCATACTTACAAATGGTAAGTTCCTATCCTCAGTAATACCCTGGTGCCACATAGCTGAGTGTGCCTGTAGCTCAGCAGCTTTATTTGCACAGAACATTTATTCTCAAGCAAATTTGTAACTTATTCTCCAATGACAGAAAATAAAATCAGAGCTAAAGTGTAAATACCTGTATAGCACTACCCACATGCTAATAGAGAATGAGCTGTTTTCTACTCCAATAGTGCCTGATTCTCTGTTTGCCTCTTTTGCTATCCTTCTTCCATTATAATGCAAAGTACTCCCTTTGCAAAGGTTAATTGAGGAGGTGGCGACTTAGAGGTAATGGCACTGGACTAGTAATTGAGAACAGCATGCTAATGGTTTGAGGACAGAGATTTGAATCCCACCATGTCAGATGGTGAAACTTGTATTTAATTTTGAAAATCTGGAATTGTCATTAAAGAAAATCATTTGTTTCACTAATGTGCTTTAGGGAAGAAAATCTGACATCTTTATCTAATCTGGCTGCTTCTGACTATAGACCCACAACAATGTGGTTGACTCTTGACTACGCTCTGGGTAATTATGGATGGGCAATAAATGTTGGTCTAGCCAGCGACACACATATCCAATGAACAAATAAAACAAAATTCAGCTGTTTAATCCCACTGGACACATCCAAACAATTCAGTTGTATGGAGACTAGCAACAGATTGGTTCAATGTTGGGTCAGAGCTCAGTAAGGACTATTCAAAATAAAAATCATTGTTAGGATCACTAAAAGAGATTAATGTTCTTAATTTTTCTGGTATTGGAAGATTTTAGGTTTTGCTGCACCTACATTTTCAGAAATAATTGTATATCAGTACATTATCAGTTCAGGACACTTTGAAAACTGACCTCTTCCATGTGGTGCAAAACCAGGCAAAAAGAGGGCAAAACAAAATGTGTGTGCACTTCTGATTTTAGGACAAGTGTACATTTTCCTGGAAATAATTGACACAGCACTATTTGACTGTTGAAAACTCATGGAAGGCTTCAGGTCATCAAGTCCCCATCAACCCTCCAAAGAGCAACCTATTCCCAACCCTATAACCCTGCATTCCAAATAGCCAATCCATCTAATCCATTTCAGACCCATGCAGACATGAGGAGAATGTGCAAATTCTACACAATTGCCCACAGCTAGAATAAAACCTGGGTCTTTGGTATTGTGAGGCAGCAGTGCTAACTATTGAGAACGACCACATACTCATTATGCCATGATCATGATCAAGTGTCATGATCTCTTCCATTAAGTGGAACCTCCATCCCTCTCACAAGTTTGTTGTCATGATCCTATACAAATTATATTCAAATATCACAGTGATACAAAGTTTGTAATTTCAGGAACATGAGTCTTTTGATGGTAACCATAGAAGAGCACATTCTGAACCCCTTCATTAGCTTCATTCAAAAGGAGGAGGCAAGTTAGGTCTGTGAACGAATCTCTGCTGTAAAAACAGCCAATAGAGCAAGCTTCCAGAGATTGACCTGCACCCGTGATCTCTTACAGCAAGAGGCACGATCACCAATAGAAAGGATTGGTGTCACTAGTTTAGGACATAGCAGTATCAGTTTATAAACCAGATATTAAATGAGGTATGGATAAAGAGAGAGAAGGTGTATGATTTCTATGGATTTTGAAGATTCCAGACATCATGAAGACAATGATGTTTGCTAATGGTTCAAGGATTAATGTTTTACAAACTCAGTCTGACTATTTTCAGCCATGCAGTCACCAGGTGACAGATGGAATAAACTGATTGAGACTGATGATTACAAGAACACAAGTTAATTCAGGTCTGAGAAGGAGACCTCAAGCCTATTCTTTAATAAATTAATTATTAATGTAAGTTAATTACATTAAACATATTTTGTTGTTATCAGCAATGAGAAGAAAATCGAAAAGCAAGATTTCGTTTAGGATATTCTCAGTAACGTGAAGACCGAAGAAATTCCTATTAGAACATGCTGGGAGTCAGACAATGCATTTTCTGAACATTGGTGTTCCTAAAACGTTATAAAAGAATAGAAAACATTTAACAGAGTGTAAAGGCACTTCCTACAAAACATTCACATATAAATAACCCTGAGCTTTATCACCAAAAGTAACATTGACTATGTCATTATTGCAGCAAATAGATGTGTTGAATTAACAAGAAATAATTTCATTTTCTATTTTCTGGTGGAATTTCAAGATTTTACAATTAGATTATACACTGGATATATGATATTAGTCTCTTTAAAAATGGGCTTTACTCCTTAAATTCTGCTGTTAAAAATAGCAATGATGTAATATGCTTTTGGTCTAATAATTCCCATTTCCTATTTTATCTTGTCCGTGTCAATGCAAGACATTTTAAAAAAGGAAGTCGTTGCATTCCTAAAATATTAGAGAAGCTGGTTTAATCACTGAATCAATTATAATGAGGTGTGATATATTTATTTTTAATATAAAATGTTTTAGAAATTGAAAGTGGAATTTATGTTAGTATTTTGATAGGTTATCCTCTCTTGGGGATTGATTAGCTCAGTTAGCTGGATGGATGGTTTGCAATGCAGAGTGACGCGAACAACATGGTTTCAATCTTTCTACTCACCTGATGCATGGTGACCCTCAGGTTAAATTCATCACCAGTTATCTCTCCCTAATGAGAGAGCAGCCCTATGGTTCTCAGGGATACTGGCGAATTTAGGTTCCTCTCTAGTCGTGGGAGAAAGAGGAACCTCGATTATCCGAATACCAATTATCCGAAAATCGGATTATCGAAGCAGATCTCTCAAGGTCCCGATGGAAACATTACGTCAAAGACGTGTCTCCAACAGTGATTGTGTCTTTTGTTTACAGTGATTAAATAGGCACTGTCGCCAAATGACTGACTTCCCGCCCTCGCTCTCTCCCCACACTTTCACTGGAGTTTTATACAGGAGTGTACCCTAAACCCCCCTTCCCCAGATAATCTCTCCAACCTGTACAGGACAAAGGTGGAACCTGTCAAAATGTTGCAGTAAAAAGTTGTGTGTATGGCTGTGGCTGCATTTGTGCGTGTGAGTGCACTCGCATGCACTATTTGGAGACTTACCCCACAAAGGGCAACTGCAGCAGTCTTGTTGTTGGTGTCCAGTCCAGCTGCACCAGAGAAGGGGAGGGTGTGTATGGGGTGTCAGGCGGGGGAGGGGGGGGCGGTGTTGGATGTTGGGATGGGAGTTGTTGAGGGGAATGGTGTTGGACGGGTTTGGGACAGGAGGTGGTGTTGGGAGTGGGGGGGGGGGGGGGCGGGCCTTGCGCGCTGTGTGCTGCTGCAGTCTCCGGAACAAGGAGCAGAGTTTAATAACTCGGAGCCCCAGAGGAAAGGCATTAAATCAATTCTCTGAATGAAATAGTGCCTGCCCATCACATTCAGATAATCGAGGATCCCCTGTAGATCACACAGAGTCATAGAGTTAACTCTTTGCTCCAACCTGTCCACGCCAACTAGACGTCCTAGTCTGACATAGTCCCATTTGCCAGCATTTGGCCCATATCCTTCTAATCCATTCCTATTCATGTACCATCCAGTTGCCTTTTAAATGTTGTAATTGTATCCCCTTCCACCACCTCCTCTAGCAGCTCATTCCATACACACATCACTCTCTGCACGAAAAGGTTACCCTTCAGGTCCTTTTAAAATCATATTGATATTCAATATTAATCTATTCATTATGGCTCAGGATTTATATTGTTATTTAGTGTTACATAAATAATATTTAATTGGAAGAACATTTCAATTTATCCCTTTTTACATAGCCAATTCATTCAACTAACATTAACATTCAAAATGAAAAACTCTCATGTCACAAAGTCTCCAACAACTTCAAAAGGTAATACCATTTTATTAATGAACTCAGAAAGCTACTTTTCAAGAACACTGTGAGATGGGAATAGGGTCATTGTGCTCCCAATTTATGGTCTTGAACTTAACATTAAATTCCTACAAGTGATTCACCTACCCATTATTTCATTTAGCTCCTTCACAAGAGTAATCCAAACACCCTGCTGTGTCAGATAAGAGGTTTAATGATATATCTAGGACCCCGATGCACAAACAAAAGTAGGCATAAAGCACCCTAACTCCTACAATCGTCTCTATCCCATTAATATGAGTTTTAATGCATTAATGCCAAAAGTTTTTGTGTTCTTCCAAAACAGTGTGCCACATTGAACATAGTTAAAAATCACACAACACCAGGTTATAGTCCAACAGGTTTAATTGGAAGCACACTAGCTTTCGGAGCGACGCTCCTTCATCAGGTGATTGTGGAGGGCTTGATCGTAACAC
>NC_057725.1:35683833-35690858 GCF_004010195.1 Chiloscyllium plagiosum
GAGAATGCAACTTTTTAAAAAAAGGGTTTTGTGGTTTACATATGAAAGAAGTGAAACTATCACTGTATTCTAACAGATGAAAGGCTTAACAGACAATCAATTTTTCAATGTATAATTTCAGTTACATCACATTGCAAATTTTTGCTATAAATTCTGTGTTACGATCGAGCCCTCCACAATCACCTGATGAAGGAGCGTCGCTCCGAAAGCTAGTGTGCTTCCAATTAAACCTGTTGGACTATAACCTGGTGTTGTGTGATTTTTAACTTTGTACACCCCAGTCTAACACCGGCATCTCCGAATCATGACTACATTGAACATAGGTTTCCTGTTTCCATCTGCAATAAAAGAAGTCCATATCAAAGAGGATATCAGGTGGATGTGCAATTGTGTCATTTGTTCCATTGTCTGGCCAATGTTTAAATCAGGCCCTTTATATTTTAATATATCTAGAATGTTTTGCTACACAAAATTGTAAAATAACTAAGATGGATCGTTGAACATACTGTATAAAGTTACGTTCACCGTCTGCTTTTTCAACCATCAATTCACTCCATGAGCAGCTTTACTTCCGTTATTTTATGTTGCCCTCTTATTTCTGTTATTGAAGTGGGATTGTCTCTAATAGTCATTCATCAAAGTCAACCTGCTACTGTCTTGTCTCATGTCAAATTGCTCATTGAGTCACTAAGAAATAGACTCAGACCAACTGATTCATTCCTCAATGTATTCATTCCAACAATTTATTCAGACCTGGTCTATACTCTTCTTGTATTCAATGTAAAGTAATTAAATGACACATATATGACAATGAGAATAGTGAAATCAAGAAAAACTATTCATGTTAAGTTTAAAGGTGAAGACAGCAGGCTCAAGTTATAATAGACCACATTATAAGAGCACTAGGCTAATAATTTGGCAATGATGCATCAGTGAAATTCCTACAAATATAATGGAATGCAACCTGATTTTACAAAATAAATATTTGCTCCTGAATGAAAATAATGTTGTTGTATGGTCACAAGTAGTGTTTTTATATGGCGTATTATTATGGTCACCGAATTTATGGAGGAAGTATGAAGCAATTTCCTTCAATGTGCACATTCCATAGCAGGGGAACTAAGTTTTGTTTTTGTTCTTCTCAAAGTACATTAGTTGAGTGTTCAATGAATACTCTGGAGATGAAATGTCTTCTTGTCTTGCCCCTACTTTGATTGCTTTGTAATGAGACCAGAAAACATTGATCTGTTTCTGTGACGTAGATGTGCTGACATCGATTCCTATGCCCTGTATTGCTCCAGTGTGTTTGCTCCACTTATTTCTGTACAAATTGACATCAGCTGGAGATCAGAGAGGAGCTTTTTGCATGATTGTTTGGAAATAGAACAAATTGGAAAGCAAGTTCATAGGTACGTCAATCGTTTTCTGTTAGCTCATATTTGATGAGCAAAACAGGTTGGGGTAGAATTGACACGGATGTGGACTTTGGATACCCATGCAACCAAATGCTGACAGCTATCTGATGCTGATCCAATTCAGCTTGAGAATCAGGCCTCACCATTGTTCAGTCAGCAGCTTGTAGCACAATAAATGCTACAACAAATGTAGCACAATAAATTCCTGAAGAAGGGCTTATGCCAGAAACGTCGATTCTCCTGCTCCTTTGATGCTGCCTGACCTGCTGCGCTTTTCCAGCAACACACTTTTAAGCACAATAAATGTACCACATAATATCAGAGATGCCCATGGGCTATGGACTGAGTCTGATTGCACGTCAATTGCATGCTACCCTACTGTATCCTGCATTGAAGAATGTTTGTATGTTATGATGAAACAACAATCCCCTGTAGGAGTCTGGTCACTAGCGATAGAATGCAATGTAGTAGAGTTTATTAGAAACTGTCTTGCTTGTCCACTCTTTAAATAAAATCTGTTAAACCAGATCCTGCACCTTTATCGACAACTCAATGTCTATCAAAACCATAGCAACAACTCGAAGGTGAATCCTTTGAAGAAGTACAAGCAAATTCCATAACCATCATCTCAATCATTGACATTCTAGACAGGTGGTTTACAAAATGAGGACTGTTGTAGACTGCCACTACAGGCAATAGGCTGCATTTACTCTAATTCAGTACATAGAGTTCCAAGCAAGCTACAGAATTCATTACTATATAACAATATGACGCAACCTACAATTGAGTTGAAAAATTCATAAGGTCACAGAGGATACTCTAAGTTGGAGGATAAACATTTGAACAACCTATTCATATCTTAATACTTTACACATATTGATTCACCTCATACTTGGTTGAGTTTGCAAACATATCAGTCAAAAGTATGATAGGTCATAGGTTATACATACCACAGACCATTCTCAAGTTGTCACCACCATCCAAGAAGATTGAGTAACAGCAGAAAAGAATGGCAAAGCAACATGATAAAGCAAAAGTGTTACTTTGTGGTGTCCAACACATAAATCACAACTAACTGATCAATCATGGAGATTCTGATGGTAGATTGCACCATGCACCCACACTCCCTCACCATGTGCACATCAAATGTCATAAAGCTACAAGATCTCTACTTCTGGAAACCATGTAACTAGAGAAAGTTTGGTCCTGATGTACTCTCATTGCTGAGTAAAGTAAATTATGTGGTGACATTGCAAGCAACTGAATAAGAAATATACTAGGAACTGATGTGTGGAGTCAGTTTGTTACAGTACCAGAGAAATACAAGGCTATTCAGCCTATTATGTCCATGCGGACTCTTTGTAAGAGTATCTCAGTTGGTCATGCTCCTTTGATTGTTCTGTGTAGATCAGCAGGTTTTTCTTTACACCACCTGTTTAATCATTAGGTTTATCCAATTGAAGAAGAATTGCAGAGAACCCTAGCATGCCCCACATTCAATATCTGAGCAACAGAAACCAGTCAGAGGCCTCAGAAACAATCTGGCTCTACAGAAATATCTGCCTGAAACCAACAAACCTTCCTTAGCTCCATCAAGTCCATAACAATACAACTTGTTCTGCTGCATCCTCAAACTGGCCTTTAGATTAATTATCCCTCATTTATAATTTCTTCTTTGATCTTATCAAGTAAATAGATTTTACCATTGTACAGGATTCAGTAAGGGCTTTAAAATTAATTTAACTGCATCTCTCAAAACAAAAATCTCTAAACAGCTATTGCTGCAAAAATTGAAGACATCGCTTGTCCAATTCTTCTTTAGTGAACTGACACCTTCTATTTTAAAGCTTTATTTCTCTGACTTTATTAAAACAAACATGAGTAATCCACAGAAATATCAATTCTTTAGGTGAGCTGGCATTGTCTAAAACTTACTACTTTAAATACCTTTGCTTTACAGCTTTAATCTTTAATAAGTAAAAATTAACTCTAAACTATTAACATTAACCATGAACTAGATATTTAAAACAACTTTCTATTCTTTGACATGTAAACATATCTTAGTACATTTCAATCAACTTTGCACAAAATCATATCTTCCAGATATTTTCAGCCTCAACTGAGTCATTACATAAACAAAATAGAAGTACCCACACATTATTGTGTTTTCTTCATGATTTAATGCGGCTAAGAATGGCTTTAAGACAGAGGGATCCTACAAGTAAAATTTATATTTTTAATTAAGTCCTTGAATTTATATTTAAATAATTTAAATTTTTGATACTCATGCATATGTCCATTCCTGAGAATTAAGGGGGAGCAATTAATCTCACATTAATGATGAAGAATTGGCCTTCAAAAAGTGTTTTAACTGAATTGATCTACCTATTCTACCAATTAAAAGAGTGCTATAAAAGTCCTATAATTTACAACATGATACTGACCTGTATTTCATGGGTTAACGCTAGTTCCACCATCTGACTGAATGACTGGCTAAATGATGTTAGGGTATCAACAATCTCAGTTTTCACAGAGGAAACTGTTGCTTCATCTTCATCATGCATACAGCTGTAGGGAAAGAACATGCAAAAGGTTAAATCACAATAATGGTACAAATGAAATTAACTTTTGGGAATAATCTTCAATATATCAGGAAGAATTACAAAAACTGTTTTAATAATACAAATATCACAATAATATTCTGGTACCAATGTTCACATTATTACAACAAAATCAACTCTACATATAGAATCTTACAGGAGACTGAATAATGTAGAATAGGCACCGTCAGTCCAAAGCTGCATGATTCCTGACATTTGCCCTGGACATGGCCAACATAGGGAAATTGGTGACCTACTATGTGGGTAAGGTCCTGGATGTCTTGTAGGACAGGGTAGTGCTAAGATAGGATTACCTCTTGTCCCAGGACCAATAGTGGAGGCCACACAACATATCATGCCAGTCTGGTACAAAGTTGACAACTGGGGTAAAGCAGCTAGAGAAATGTACAGTGCTGTAGAAAGATGGCTATGTAAGTGGAACTCTTCTTTCTAACACCACAAAGTCACTCAATCTATGTTACTGTAGTTACCTCCCACCAAGGTTCATGCACTACTACTCTCATAATTGCCTCTAACATCTTTCCCACTCTCCCTCACCCACGACAACCCAAATGCCCTCTGTGCTGCCTTTTCATTCAGTACACTTCCCCATTTGACCCAATAGTAAGAACTGTGCCACTCTTACGACTGGATGTGGCACCATTATTCAAGAAAAGAACAAGAGGTAAACCAGAAAACTGCAGACAATCTACCACAGTGGTAGAGAAATTATTGAAGGGACAGAATTAATCTGCATTTGGAGAGGCAGGCATTAATCCAGTTAACATGGTTTTGTTAGGGAAAGGTCAAGTCTGGAAATGTGTTGCTGGAAAAGCGCAGCAGGTCAGGCAGCATCCAGGGAACAGGAGAATCGACGTTTCGGGCATAAGCCCTTCTTCAGGAAAGAAGGGCTTATGCCCGAAACGTCGATTCTCCTGTTCCCTGGATGCTGTCTGACCTGCTGCGCTTTTCCAGCAACACATTTCCAGCTCTGATCTCCAGCATCTGCAGACCTCACTTTCTCCTCAAAGGTCAAGTCTGACCAACTTGACTGAATATTTCAAAGAGGTGACTAGGTGTGTAGATGAGGGTAATGCATTCAACGTAATCTACTCAAGCTTCAGGAGGCCTTTTAATAAGATGCCACATGGGATCCTGGTCTCCAAGAAAAATTGGCTAATTTATTGCAGAACAGGCTGAGTGGCAGGAAATAGGGGGTGATGGATTTGGTGGCGGGAGATTGCTTTTGTGACTGGAAGCCTATTTGTAGTAGAGTTTTGTAGGGATCAGTATTGGTACCCTTGTTGTTTGTGATACATATATACAGTGCCCTCACATTACAGGAGCATTTTGATTGGTTGGCTAGATTGTCTGATTAGTGGCAAATGTGATTCAATCCAAATAATCGTCATGATTTGGAGATGGCAGTATTGGACTGGGGTGTACAAAATTAAAAAATCGCACAACACCAGGTTATAGTCCAACAGGTTTAATTGGAAGCATTAGCTTTCAGAGCGCTGCTCCTTCATCAGGTGGTTGTGGACCTGATGAACCACCTGATAAAGAAGCAGTGCTCTGAACGCTAGTGCTTCCAATTAGACCTGTTGGACTATAACCTGGTGTTGTGTGATTTTTAACTTTGTGCAATCCAGATAAATGTGAGGTGATGGATTTGGATAGGACAAAAAGGCAAGGGATTATATAATGAGTGGTAGATCCTTGAAAAATACCAAGGAACAGAGGGACCTTGGTGTGCATGTCCACCAGTCCCTTAAGGAAATGGGACAGATAGATAATGTGGCTAAAAAGGCAATTGGGAAAAGTGCCTTTATTAGTTAAGGCATTGAGTTAAAGAACAGAGAGATTTAAATAGAACTGTACCAAATGTTGATTAGGCCACACCTATAGTATCGTACATGTGTCTAGAATCACATTATAGGTGGCATGTGATTGCACTGGAGAGGGTACAAAAGAGATTTCCCAGGATTTGCATGGGCTGCAAAGTTTCAGTTGCGAAGAAAGTTTGGATAAACTAGGGTCATTTTCCTTGGAGCAGTGGAAACTGAAGGGGAACGTGATTGAAATATAGAAAATTATAAAGGGCATTGATAGGGTAGACAGGAAGAATTTCCCCTTGATGGAGGAATCAATGACTAAGGGGCATAGTCATAAGGTAAAAAAGGAAGGTAAAGCTGCCATAGTCTTACCAGGCCATAGGGCTGCTCTCTCATTAGAGAGAGATGATGGTGATGGTTTAACTTGAGAGTCACCACACTGCAGGTAATGGGAGAGGCTGCTAAGCAGAGTCCTTCAGGGTAATCTCAGCTGGTGTGAGAATTGAACCCATACTGCTGATGTCACTCTTTATCAAAAAAACAATGTTCAGCCAACTCAGCTAACTGACTCCCATTTCTGATAAAGGGCAGGTGGTTTAAAGAGGATGAGAGGAATTGGAACTCACTGCCGGTAAGAGTGATAATTACTTTGATCAGAGAAGTTTTTGCTATGACAGGGTAGCATCCAGATTGATTGTAATCCTGGAGTTCCGGTAAGAGGTGAATAAATATAGGAGAGAAGGCAAAATCGGATGTAATGGTGTTACAGTTAAATAAAGGTAATTATGAGGGCATGAGGGAGGAACTGACGAAAATCGACTGGAAGCAGAGACTAGCAGGGAAGACAGTAGAGCAAAAATGGCAGGAGTTTGTGGGTAAAACTGAGGACACTGTACAGAGGTTCATCCCCAAGAAGAGAAAGATTATCCAGGGAGGGATTGGACAGCCATGGCTGACAAAGGAAGTCAGGAAATGTATCAAAGAAAAAGAGAGATCCTATAAAGTGGCCAACAGCACTGGGAAATCAGAAGATTGGGAAGGCTACAAAAACAAACAGAGGATAACAAAGAGAGAAATAAGGAAGGAGAGGATCAAATATGAAGGTCGGCTAGCCAGTAATATTAGAAATGATAGTAAAAGTTTCTTTCAATACATAAGAAACAAACGACAGGCAA
>NC_057725.1:35690925-35737563 GCF_004010195.1 Chiloscyllium plagiosum
CCCACTATGTAGCCACTAGTCTTCTCTGTTCTGAGGAAGTCAACCCCAACCTCTCTAATCATTCCTCACAGCTAAAGATATAAAAGTTTGAATACACTTCTGAACAGATTTGAGAATAGGCCAATTAGCCTAACCTCGGGTTGTTGGTAAAATTCTAGAATCCATCATTAAGGATGAGGTTTCTAAATTCTTGGGAGAGCAGGGTCGGATTAGAACAAGTCAACATGGATTTAGTAAGGGGAGGTCGTGCCTGACAAATCTGTTGGAGTTCTTTGAAGAGGTGATAAGTAGGTTAGACCAGGGAAACCCAGTGGATGTGGTCTATCTGGACTTCCAAAAGGCCTTTGATAAGGTGCCACATGGGAGGCTGCTGAGCAAGGTGAGGGCTCATGGTGTTCGAGGTGAGCTACTGGTATGGATAGAGGATTGGCTGTCTGACAGGAGGCAGAGAGTTGGGATAAAAGGTTCTTTTTCGGAATGGCAGCCGGTGACAAGCGGTGTCCCGCAGGGTTCAGTGTTGGGGCCGCAGCTGTTCACATTATATATTAATGATGTGGATGAAGGGACTGGGGGCATTCTAGCGAAGTTTGCCGATGATACAAAGTTAGGTGGACAGGCAGGTAGTACTGAGGAAGTGGGGAGGCTGCAGAAGGATCGAGACAGTTTGGAAGAGTGGTCCAGGAAATGGCTGATGGAATTCAATGTGAGCAAATGCGAGGTCTTGCATTTTGGAAAAAAGAATACAAACATGGACTACTTTCTAAACAGTGAGAAAATTCGTAAAGCCAAAGTACAAAGGGATCTGGGAGTGCTAGTCGAGGATTCTCTAAAGGTAAATGTGCAGGTTGAGTCCGTGATTAAGAAAGCGAATGCAATGGTGTCAATTATTTCAAGAGGGTTGGAATATAAAAGCACTGTTGTGCTACTGAGACTTTATAAAGCTCTGGTTAGGCCCCATTTGGAGTACTGTGTCCAGTTTTGGTCCCCACACCTCAGGAAGGACATACTGGCACTGGAGCGTGTCCAGCGGAGGTTCACACAGATGATCCCTGGAATGGTAGGTCTAACATATGAGGAACGGCTGAGGATCCTGGGATTGTATTCATTGGGGAGATCTAACAGAAACTTATAAGATAATACATGGCTTGGAGAGGGTTGACGCTAGGAAATTGTTTCCGTTAGGCGAGGAGACTAGGACCAGTGGACACAGCCTTAGAATTAGAGGGGGTCAATTCAGAACAGAAATGCGGAGACATTTCTTCAGCTAGAGAGTGGTGGGCCTGTGGAATTCATTGCCGCAGAGTGCAGTGGAGGCCGGGACGCTAAATATCTTCAAGGCAGAAATTGATAAATTCTTGATGTCACAAGGAATTAAGGGCTATGGGGAGAATGCGGGTAAGTGGAGCTGAAATGCCCATCAGCTATGATTGAATGGCGGAGTGGACTCGATGGGCCAAATGGCCTTACTTCCGCTCCTATGTCTTATGGTCTTATATGACCAAAAAGTGTTCAAGAACTTTAGAGAGGAAAGGGAGGTTGGTGATGGGCCATTAGTTGACAAGAACTGTAGGTTGAAGACTTGCTTATTGAGAATGTGATATGGCAGGTTTAAAGAAGAGTAAGTCAATAGCTCAATTTTTAGGAAGTGGATTTTAGAAATGTATTTAGATATACATTTGTGACACCAAGGCATACAAGGCTATGGTCCAAATGTTGGAAAATGGGATTAGAATAGTTAGATGGCTCTTTATAAATGGCACAAACTTGATGGGCTGAAAGTTTCTTTTCTGTGCTGTCGACCTCGAAGACACTAGCCCTATAATATCAAGGTCAAAATCAGCTTTTCAACAATGTTGATATACAGTCACCATTGTAATTTTGCACTGTCTCAATGTCAGTAAAATTATGTATTCACAGATTTTCACAGAATGATCACAATACTATTGAAACATTTACTAAATTCTTCCTATATCAATTAGTAGATTCAGATAATTTCTATAATTTCCTGCATTTCAAATCAATTGTAAATAAGTTACAAAGGTTGATCTGGTGTAAGAATAGCCTTGCTCTGTAGTAAAACAGGATTGCTGTAGGACTGTCACAAAGAAGGCTGGTCAAAATTATGATGTGTGTCTCGAGGGAGTTGGAATATATTTGGCTCAGTAAATTTTCATATCTGTGCCTTAAAGTTTTATTTCCCACTGATATTTTTCAGACCTGTAGATTTAAATGCTGGGTCAGATGTATAAAATTTGTAACATGTTTAAAATCTTGAAGGTTTTAGATAAATAAAGAGAAACTGATTGAAACAGCCAAAACACCGATGACCAGAGTGCACAGATGAAGGGGATTGGCCAAACAACCAGAGAAACATGAGGAAAAACCTTTTACAGAAACAACTAGTTAGAATTTGGAATAGAGTGCCTGGTAGAGTTGTCAATATAGATTCGGTATACTCTTCAAAAAGGAATAGATTAATAAATGTAGAAAAGATGCCAGGTTTTTGATAAAACAAAGGGAGTAGGACTAGTTGGATTATTTTGGAGGAACCAATTAGTTTTGATGAGCCTTTTAGATGATGATATGACTTCCTGTCTTGTTTCTGTCACCAGGATGTTTGTGGTGTCCACATCTCAGGAACCAATAAAAATTGAAAAATAAATCAATGTTTAAATCAGTAAGAGACCTTCCCTGGGATCAAGGACTCTGGAGATAGAAATCCCAAAATCCTGCACAAATTCCTCCTCCTCAACTTCTTCTGCATACTCTCACACCCCACCTTAACAATGTTGGAGCTTATCAGAATATGCAGCAAACATGTTGAAGTATAACACTTACTATAACATAGCTCTGGACACTGTAACAAGGTATAACAGTGGAGTGATTAGTGTCAATTCCAACTTTGGGAAAAAGTTCCAAATTTAAGCATTCATTAACAAACTAACAACTTATGGGTTCATGGACAAATCTTAGAATCCAATTTCAAATAAGTTAGTTTCAAAGGGCTCTATAGCTGCTCTCAATTTTATGGTAAACTTAAAACTTTGAATAAATCTGATAAATTTAATCAAAAAAGATCATCTTCCAATTGTTGAATGAAGTTTAGGACTAGAACAATCATATTTTATTCAATTTGTATCAGAGATAGGAATATTAGTAGTGAATAACAAAGCAGAAGGATCATATTCGACATGTCAAACAATGACAGAGTTCAAACTAGAGATCTCAGTGGAAGCTCAGGAAGTCAAAATTTACCTCTCAGTTATTGTAGTCAGGTGACAGCACTTCTCTATTAAAATCGTTTCAAACTGCAGAGAAACAAAAACAAACACGTTACAATTGACATGCAGTAAAAGTATTGCCAGAACAACACAATATGTACAGCTATTTGCAGTTAAAGTCTCCTCGCATGTGTTGGTCTTTGAATATTTCATTGTTGTGTTTTGAGTAATGCTCATTATTAATTCAGCTAATCTAATATTGAAGACACAGAAATTGCAACATGCATAATCTGCAAAAGATATTGGTCTCAGTTTTGTTTCTTATTTGAAATAGATTAAGTTGTATGTCAGATATCATTGAGCATAATTTTATAAAATAATATCCATTGTCAAGACAATCTGGTTAAAAAATCAAAGTCAGACTGGGATGAATGTCTCCTTTCTCTGCTGACGGTAGGACTCTGTGAAATTCACTTATACAATTGCCAGCCCATTTCAAGCATGTAAGAATCTTCCATACAAATTATATTTAATTCAACATTGTATGGCACAAATTTGGCAGAGAAATTGTACAATGTGTTGCTTGAAAGAAAACATCACATTGAAACTACCACCATTTGCAATTATGGTTAAGACACATTTTGAGGATTGTAGACAATGAAAATAAATGACAATTAATTTGAATTCAATGTGAGAGTAGCGACAAGCTTTGTATAAAACATTGACATTTCTTCCAATGTGCCATCTAAGCCATGGCTACTTTGATCTTCAGACATCCACAGAATCCCTGTAAAGTCACACACACTGCACATGGATCAAAAAGGTTTCATTGTGACTTAAGTGTTCTTACGCAAGGAAACAGTCAATCTCCACAATTGATATAAACACAACTTAACAAAGGAAGTGAAGAAAATCAGCTTCTGACAATATTTGATAAGATACTGAAAAATGCATTTGTATGAATTTATGCGAAAAGACTTTATATGAATGTTAAAGAAGGAGATCAGACTTAATGGTGATGCCATCCATAGCTGAACAGCAAGTCTACATTCACAGTCTAAGTTTATACACAAACAATTTCCACTTTGACAGGAAAGAAGAGACTGCTAACATTCATGAAGTTGTACCTGATCAACAATAGTGTCATTATAAGGCCAGGAGTAAAATAAAAGATAATTAGAAAAACATAAGCTTACAAAATAATTGCTACATTAAAACACTTTACAAAAGACTGTCCACACATAATGAGTCAGTGAAAGGATACAATACTATGAGCTTTGATGTAAATTTACTTCAAATTTTAACACCATGTTTGCTGCTTCATTAATGTTAAGTCATTCAGTTAATTAAACAGAACATTGAATCATTTTGTTCCTGCACACAATAAGTATCTTTGTCAGGCTTGAGATTACAAAAGTGTAAATGTGTTTTTAAACACTAATATTTTGTTCTTGTGGTAGAAAAATAATGATTGTGAACCTACTGAGTTGAAGTCTACAATGTCAACAACTGAATGTCTGACCTTCTGAGGCACATAATTATTTGTTTTTTTTTCTACCACAAGAACAGAATATTTATGTTTAAAAGCACATTTACACTTTTGTAATCTCAAGCCTGACAAAAAAACTACATTAAATTTCAGGCCAAAAGTAATTTTCAAGTAAGCCTTCAAGCTTTTATGTATGAGAGGAATTAAAAAAAATAAATACAATCTTATCAATTAATATCAGGTATTTAATTGCTCTTTTGGATCAAGAATCAATTTTCTCTGATTTTGAATTGTTAAGTATCACATTATAATTTTCAATATAATAATCAGCTGCATTAACCTTTCAAACAAGAAATGTACGTGACCACAATGGCAACTTGCAGTTAGATAGCCTCTTTATTCAGATTAAGTATCCCAAGGCATTATCAAACATAACTTAAAACTGAGCCATCTATGTCAATATTAGGACAGATGACCAGTAGCTTGATTAACCGGAAGATTTTACCGAGGGTCTTAGAGGATGAGGAGAGTGTAGAGGTGGAGAACCTTGAGGAATTCCAAAGCTCGTGTCATAGAACCATAGACTCAGAGACGGAAACAGACCTTTCGGTCCAACTCATCCATGCCAACCAGATATCCCAACCCAATCTAGTCCCACCTGCCAGCACCTGGCCCATATCCCTCCAAACCCTTCCTATTCATATACCCATCCAGATGCCTTTTCAATGTTGCAATTGCACTAACCTCCACCACTTCCTCTGGCAGCTCATTTCATACACATACCACACACCGAGTGAAAAAGTCACCTCTTAGGTCTCTTTTATATCTCTCACCCTAAACCAATGACCTCTAGTTCTGGACTCCCCCGCCCCAGGGAAAAAAAACTGTCTATTTATCCAATCCATGCCCCTCATGAATTTATAAACCTCTATAAGGTCACCCCTCAGCCTCCGACGCTCCAGGGAAAACAGCCCCAGCCTATTCAACCTCTCCCTATAGCTCAAATCCTCCAACCCTGGCAACATCCTTGTAAATCTTTTCTGAACCCTTTCAAGTTTCACAATATCTTTCCGATAGGAAGGTGACCGGAAATGCACGCAATATTCCAACTGTGGCCTAACCAATGCCCTGTACAGCCGCAACATGACCTCCCAACTCCTGTACTCAATACTCTGACCAATAAAGGAAAGCATACCAAATGCCTTCTTCACTATCCTATCTATGTGCAACTCCATTTTCAAGGAGCTATGAACCTGCACTACAAGGTCTCTTTGTTCAGCAACACTCCAGAGGACCTTACCATTAAGTGTATAAGTCGTGCTAAGATTTGCTTTCCCAAAATGCAGCACCTCACATTTATCTAAATTAAACTCCATCTACCACTCCTCAGCCCATTGGCTCTTGAGTTACAAAAAGAGTATGATAAAATTTGTGAATAAAGGAATGATGCAAAATTAAATTCAAGACATCAGAAGAAAACATGGCCATCAAAAATATTCAATAAAAGATATTGAGTAGTTGGTGAGACTGACAAAAATCCAGGAGTTATAGATGTTGTGTTTAACACATGCTGTCATTGCAAATCAATAATCAATGATGCTAACAATCCAAATACTAAATTGTTTCAGTTGTAAGATTGAGGCCATTGTGCTGATATAACTATCATTATTTGTATCCTAGACATCCAAGACACATCACAGAAAATTAGAAAACCTATTTGTAACAATAGAACTGATTCTAAACTCCTTAACTCTGAATGGAAATGAATAAAACAAGCACAATAACAAAATTAAATCTGGAACACTATTTCAAGTTGAATAATGATGCAGGCAATAAGTTAACAGCAGGCCAGTTCATGACTAGTGTCAGGAAGTACTTAATCAAGAAGAGTCTAATCAATACTCATAATTGTTTTCTGACTAGGATGGTAGTGACAAGATCACTAAATCACTCAATAATCATCTGACATTCTTTAATTCACAAATATATTTCAAATCTCATATCTCGGTTGCTCAAAAGTCTTTAATAATATTATTCTTTAAATATCGTCTTCAATCGAACATGGAGCATTCATTTTCAGCTGTCATAACTGATCTATTTTTAACCAAAAGTATCCATCAATTATTGTTATTTAATCTATGAAATTGGTTAAAAAAAAAACCTAGAAATGGGAGATAGCTGTTGAGGCAGTGCAGGTTGGGGATGCGTGTTGAGATCACGTGGAAACCTAGCTGCAGCTAGCTTACCTGAATTGCCTGGCAAGTTGAATTTTCCTGAGGCAATTGTCCCTCCAACAAAGACACCAGCTCTGAACTACAGTCAGCCAGTCAGAGGATTTCCAATCACTTGAAGTCTTCTATAACCTTGGGTAACTACTGAAGCCTCTTCAATTACTTTCTGATCTCTGTTATCCCCACACCTCTAACCAATTTCCATCAATTCTGATTATCCCCCAATCTCCCCTCCACAAAAACACAATGACTTGACATTCCTTGACCAGCAATAAACCCTCCACAATATCCTGCATACAACCTCGGACACAACATTTGCCCCTAACCCAAACTTTTGACCTACTCTGAGAACTTTCCCACTTAGCTGCCATTCCACCAACTGCTCTATGCTGCTAAAGGTAAGAAGTCACAAAATCTGCAGGGAGAACTCACCTAAATGTGAATGCCATTGTTTTTGTCCAATCAGGATCACGAACAACATTTGGAAACGCTGGACCAAATATAAACTTGGGGCTCGTTGTTGCAGTGTCTGCTTCAGGAGGTTTGCCTGCCATAACATGTCTGATCAGGTTGAATAGAAAATGTCTATAAAGTTGAATGGTACAGCTCAGCCTAATCTCATTCTCTTACTCTCAGACCTGAGTTTTACTTCCGGTTGATGGTCTACTGTCACAGTGATGCTAGGAGCAAAAATGTAGCTTTCTACCTGCATCTTTGGCTTCCAGCATCAGACTTCAGTAAAACATATTAAATGTCAAATAACATGCATCAGTTGCTCCTTCACTTCATAAGCTTTAAAATATTGTGACTATTTACTTCAAATTTATGACCAGCCTTCCTTGTTAGATAACCAAGTGGGGTCACAAATCTGTGTATTAATTAATTAATTTAAACACAATGCAATGCAATACACTTCCAGATGAAATAGTCCTGCTTATCGCATTGTATGCATAAAACCCATAATAATGCCCATCTTATTTAATTCCTCTTTTGTAAAATTGTTAATTCGTTCCTATCTTTCAAATCAACAAAGACTAAATTGTTATGGAGGTGCAAAATTAGATCATGCAGTGAGTTGATAATACTGAGTTTCTTTTGCAATAATCAATTGTAAAATATACTTGCAGTCTGCTACAAATCTGTTTCATGTGACTGATGGAGACCAGCTTTACTTCCAGAGAACCTGACCTGCACAGAAAGACAAACTTTGGAAAGATTATATCCTCGCGTCTGCAAGTGTTCAAGACACACTCAGACTATCTCCATCTGCTTGTTAACATGGTCCAATGTTCTATTCCTCCACGCCTTTCTGAGACAAGAGCTTGCCTGTCTCTTTTCCAAACAATTTAAAAATCTTTGTATTCACTTTATTTACTACCAAGTGCAAATTAAGTTGTTGTTTCAACCAGGATCTGATTCCAAGTTTGAGCATTCATGGTGAAACAGATACATCCATAAACTGATCAGCTTTCTCACATTCAAACCTCCATCTTAATTCTCCAGCTAGTGTAGCCAAAGTTTAATTAACCCCAATTAACCCCAAATGTATGAAAACTGTGTGCAGGCTAATTGAAATGGTAGTAGCAGGCAGTATACTGCTAAGCACATTGCTGGATGACTGGATGCCTCAGCAGGAGGGTCTCCCAACACCTTGAGCAGCTATTACCACTTTAAAATGTATTTACCTCATAATGGCTGGCGCAGGAAGTGTATCTGGAAGAGATGTTGAGCATTAGGAATGAAATGGCAAAGTGTAATAAGTGTGCTCCAAGGTTCCTTGACACAGACTGAAGGTCTTGGTGCAGGGAATAAATTGAGATGAGTAGTCCTCTTCCCACACAGGCAAAGAAGCCCTCCAGAACTTCTTTTTAATTTATTCACTTGATGTGGCATCACTGGCTAGGCAGCATTTAATACACATCCCAAATTACCCAGAGGGCAGTTAAATGTCAACCACATTGCTCTGAGTCACATGTAGGTTAGACCAAGTCAAGACAGCAGTTTTTTCCCCTAAAGGACATTAGCAAACCAGGTGGGTTTTTTTCCTGGTAATTGACAATGGTTTCATGGTCATCATTAAATGCTTCGAAGATGCCGGTGTTGGACTGGGGTGTACAAAGTTAAAAATCACACAACACCAGGTTATAGTCCAACAGGTTTAATAGGAAGCACACTAGCTTTCGGAGCGACGCTCCTTCATCAGGTGATTGTGGAGGGCTCGATCGTAACACAGAATTTATAGCAAAAATTTGCAGTGTGATGTAACTGAAATTATACATTGAAAACCCCTTTTTTTTAAGTTGCATTCTCGGGTTAGCTGTTAACAATGGTGATAGCTAGACAATATGTTGAAGGTGTTAGCCCGCTGTGTTCTCTGTCTATGACCAGATGTTTAGATTGATTCCAATCTAAAAAGTGAGCTAACAGAGTTTTACATAAATTCATGCAGTTTTTGAGCTCAGAGTTCTCCATGAATGTATGTGGTTTTTGAGCAAAGTGCAATATAACTCTGAAAGTACCAAAAAAATTCACCACACAAAATATATGTGTGCATGTGGGTCTTTGTCTGTCTGTGTGTGTGTGTCTGTCTGGGGTGGGGGTTGTGAGTGTGAGAAAGTGTGTGTGTGTGTGAAAGACATACAGAAGTCAACGGAACAAAAAGCCAATCAAGCATTGATGACTGGGATGTAGTGCAGGAAGAAGTTTAATGATCTCACATGAATAGCCAAAATCAGCAAACAAATTGTCAAATAATTTTGTTTTCAAACTGAACCATCATTCTCACATACTGCTTTACTCATCACAGCATTTCACTAACCAAGCAACATTATCAAGCACCAAATATATAATACTTCATCTTGCCTTAATTAGAGTTATTGTGTCATACAGCATAGAAACAAGCCCTTCAGCCTGGCTCGTCCATGTTGACCACGTTTTCTATTCTGACCTGGACCCATTTGCTTGCATTTGGCCCATATCCCACTAAAGCTTTCCTTTGCATGTATCTGTCCAAGTGTCTTTTAAATGTTGTAATTGTACCCACCATTTCATCTGGCAACTCATTCCATATACACTTAGCACTGCTGCAAATCCCACACACCTTGATGTTATCGTGCATGTGCTGCCAGCTATTTAACTATGACAGCCACATCAATCAAACATATTGCATCGCTGTCAGACATTCCTTTCTTTTGTTAGACAAGTTAATGCAAGACTTGAGGAAGCTGTTTTAATCAGCAAGGGATAGTTATTGTTACATGTCCATAACGTGATAAAAGAGACAGTGTCAGTCATCAGTAGACTGGCTAAAATTTTAATATGAATTCATCTGTCCAGATAAGTGGAGGCCAAATTTTTGAGGCATTTCACCAAATTTATTTTCACTATATCCATGATGATTGTGCAGCTAAGCTCCCTGCTCTATCTTCTCTCATTCCATCCTTTGAGTGGAAACTTTCTCAGTTGACTACTGAGATCATAGTCACATCTCAACAAAACTCAGATATTCATTAAACCCTATCTCTATGTCTTCCTCAACAAGCATATTTCTCAGTTTCCAGTATTGTTAACTGAAAGCACTTTCATAATATTTTGATGGAAAACTATAAACCTGAAAATATCACCAATTCTACCATCTTCTGCAAAGTCTGTTGTTCACAGATTCAGCCTCACAGTTCTCCCAGCCCTGGTTATTGCAAGATGTAGAGAAGGGTCTGTTGGCTGACCTCAAATTATACATTCAACAGCTGAAATGACGAAAGGAGGATTAGTAACATCACCCCAGATTTTATAGCTGTCTCTGAGCCTATACATCAGTTTCAAGACCAGACTTGTTCATCAAGAGATATCATTTTGGCTTGACTGTAATTCAATGGTCTCATCTTGCTGTACTCTTTCACAATATCATCTGTTGAAAAGATCATTTGACAGTGACACATAGCTAAATAGTGAAGTTGTATCATTGAACAAGAGCTGATGGATTTTCACTGTTCACTTTCGTAAGCAATATAATTGTTTTTTACTTTTTCATGCTGTATTCTCAAACATAGAACGAAGGGATGAATGAATCACATGGTGAAATGCCAAGTATTTGTTCACCTTTTCAAAACACCCATAAAAAGTCCATGAATTAGTCAGAAATGTTTGCTCACATTCTGTCTAGCAATGGAATGACTGTCGGGATTACTTTACTACAAACCAAGAAAGCTGGTCAAAGTTTAAGAATTTTCTGGGTTGTCATGAAAAAATGTAGGATATTAATCATGTGCTTCATTATGACTGAGGGACCTTCTGCATTTGGGAGAAAGTGATGACTGCAGATGCTGGAGCTCAGAGTCAAGAGTGTGTTGCTGGCAAAACACAGCAAGTCAGGCAGAATCCGAGGAGCAGGAGAATCAACGTTTTTGGCATAAGCCTTTCATCAGGAATGAGGCTTTTGGATCGGGGCTGAGAGATAAATGGGAGGGGATGGGTTTGGGAGGGAAGGTAGCTGGGAAAGCGATAGGTGGATGACGGTGATGGAGAAGGTGATATGTCGGGGGGCAGTGATGGGCAGTTCCAGAAGGTGGTGCCGAGTTGGAGGCTTGGGAACTGGAAAATTGTGGGGGGAGGGGAAATGAGGAAGCTATTGCAATCCACAGTTGTTGAAAGCCATGATAGTGATCATGGGTTTGGAAGGTGTTGTCTAAGGGATATTTAGGGAAATTTCTGCAGTTTTTTTTTTAAGATAGTACACACTGCTACACTCTTGACCTTCTGCATTTGCAGAGTTTATTGTACTCTATGATTTGATATAGTCTGTAAGATCTCAATACACTCAGTCTGACAATTAATGGTTGGAGGACCAGTGTAGTTGCTGAAGAGAGTTGAGGGCTTTGGTACTTTCACCATATCTTCAATGGCTGTATGTGGTAATTCTTCATAACAGCAGTGTGTCACAGAAAGTGGAATAAGAGCAGATGAAGAATTCTGCTCACCCTTGTCTGGAAGTAAGTCAGGAGCTTGGGGCACTGTATCAATAACTGGAAAGGATTTTACTCTTGAAAGGCAAAATTATAATTCAGGATAAATATCTCCTTTGAAGAGATTGTTTAGATTTGGATGCATCCAGCCAGCAATATGCATTAGCCGTCAAGAAGCAACTTCGATACAGAACAAAAAGAACCTGAGAAATATTCCCCTTTCCTGAAATGAATGACTGTTTTGAACAGGAACTGGTACATGGTTTAATTATCAGTCTCTTTTTCAAAATCAGAAACAAATTCCCTCACAGTATCTACTGCTAACACTACAGGGATGTCACACTTATGATTTTGAGAAATGCAAGATTGTGTCACATTTATCCATTAGTGCTTCACATCATCCTCTAGTTGTGATCAGCGAATATGTACACACAATAACAAAATATTATGCATGCTGAAAGGCTAAAATAAAAGCAGAAACATCTGGAAAAACACAGCAGGTTTTGCAAAAAGGGGAAGACGGAGTCAATATTTCAGGTTAATGAGGTTTTCCCAAACCTGCAAATGCATTTCACCAAAAGAGCTAAATACAAATGATGGTCACTTTGGTTAATATAGCGGGGAGATTTTCTAAAGTCAGGAGAAGATTCCTTAACTTGATTACCAGCATTGGGTTCCCATATACATTTAAATATGTTTAGGTGCTGATTCCTCCAGCAAATATAGCTGGTCTGAAGATGGTGGGGTGGTTTAAGGGAGGGCCTGTTAAGTTTTTCACATTCCTCAATAACAACATTTTCCCTGGGTTTATTTTAAATTCATTCATGGGACCTGGGCATAGCTGACTTGCCAGCATTTATTGCCCATCTGCAGTTACCCTTGGTGGTGAACTGCCTTCTTGAACTGTTGCAGTCCATGTGCTGTAGGTAAACCCACAGTGCAATGAGGGAGGAAGCTCTATGACTTTTACTCAGTGACTTTGAAGGAACAGCGATGTATTTCCAAGTTGGGATAGTGAGTGATTTGTCTTGTCCTTCAAGATAGTAGTGATCATGGGTTTGGAAGGTGTTGTCTAAGGGATATTGAGGGAATTTTTTGCAGTTTTTTTGAAGATTGTACATACTGCTATGACTGAGCATTGATGGTCCAGGGAGTGGAAACTTGTGGATATGGTGCCAATCAAGGAATCTGCTTGCCCTGGATAATGTCAAGCTTTAAGTGTTGTTGGAGCTGCAGTCATAGGCAAATTCCATCTCACTCCTGACCTGTGTCTAATAGATGGTAGACAGACTTTGGTCAAGTTAGGAAGTGAGTTACTCACCACAGTATTCCTAGCCTCTGATCTGCTCTTGTGGCCACTGTAGTTATGTGGTGAATTCAGTTGAATTTCTGGTAAATGATAACCCCCAAGATGTTCATAGTATGGGATTCAGAGATGGCAACATTAGTGAATGTCAAAGGATAGTGGTTAGAGTGTCTTTGATTGTAAATGGTCATTGCCCAGCATTTCTGCTGCGTGAATGCTACTTGCCACTTGTCAGCCTAAGTCTGAATATTGTCCAGATCTTGTTGCGTTTGAACATGGACTGCAAGAATAGAGGAGTTGTGAACAACACCCAATATTGTGCAGTCATTGATGAAAATCCCTACTTCTGACCCTATGATGAAGGGGAGATCATTGATGAAACAGCTGTGTCAGTGGTCCTCGTAAGTTTAACGATTGTGTCATTATTATGATTAACCTTACTTTCCAGAACTATAGAGCTTCACACTGCAACTGCACAATGAAATATCTAAAAATAATTAATCTATTGTTCCGGAATTATAACTACATTAGATGACATTAGAATTGCACTATTTTATTTCCAATATGGTAATTCAGAATAAAGTTGAATCAATCAACATTACCTGTTGTATCTCCACTGAAGCATTCCTAGTGTAACTGTTGTATTCACTTATCAGTGACCTGACATGACAGTTCAGCCTCACTGCAGTGCAGTGAATCCATTGCCACCTGTTTTTTTCAAGCTTGTAGAAAATATTGGACAGTTCTGTGGTTATTGTCCACGCTCTCTTCAATAGTGTCTGCAAGCTGTCTTGTAAATTTTGTTGAGATGTTATGACTAGTTCATTGAGTCCATCACCATCCACACTGATGGGCTTTGACTGAAGTATGCACATGCATTCACATTCTGCCATCAATCTCAAGTCGTCCATCCAACGCTGTACAGAATCCATCTGTATCAAATGCATGCTAGAAAAAGAATATCATGAAGTTATATTAAAAAAACTAAATTAATACTGACACCGTGATAGTCTTTTTTTGTGTTTCTAAATCCAACACTGCCCAACACCTCCTCTGAATTGCATTGGTGGACTAATGATAAGTTCATCAAACACCAGTATCTTTTGAACTGATTATGCTTCAATTCTTTGACAATAGATCATCATCCTGGATGATTTTGTTAATCTTCAGAATTTGTGTCACTGTCATTCCATGACTCACCTGTAAAATCAAGGAAGTTTACATGCAAGCCCATTTCAGTATTCCATGCTGTTACACTAAACACAAGTTACCTTTGTCTTTTTAATGGTGTGAAAGAAAGGAACAAGTTCATGAAAACTAGATTCTTCGCAATGGTACATACATACTCAGCATATGTGGCACTGGCATGCATGGAAACGACAGGGATCCTATTACCAAGCATGCAGCTCATTAATGCAGGTCATGTCTTCACTCTATATTGCAAAATACATCGGAGGACATTATCTGCAGGACATCACTGACTAATCAACTACAGTTGCAGTACCTCAACCATGCTCCTCTTCCTGTGCCATTTTCCAAATGACACCAAAGTCAATTTATTTTACCCAGCAGAAACATGCCTGGGATTGTCTTCTTCATGAAGAGACTCAAATCTAATGCATGCTCAATTTCCTGATTTACTGTAACATTTATAAGCAACAAACCAAAATGCAATTGCCTAATCAGAGCAAGCATTTCTTTTATCAGATTCTAAGTGGTTTGAAAGTTGTATGTCTGCAGGACAAGACTCAATGAAGTTTTCTGTGGTAATTGTTCCAGGAGAGGTGAAGTGAGAGATTGAGTTGAATGTGAATGTTAAGGTGAATGAAGGTGTTTAGGGTTTTAAAGGTGGTTGGTGGGTGTGGGAGAGCTGGATATGTTTTACCCAGGATGTAACTTGAAAGCTTCATTATGTGAGTGCTGTTTTAAAAGAATGACGTGGGTAATGTCGTCCAGAGTACACAGAGAGAATGTGGATAAGATGTTACATTTGCCCATGCTTATTAAGTATTGTCACTGTTTTCTGTAACATCGAATGTGACAGAGTTACTACTCAATGCCAAACAAGTTTCACTGCAAGTAATGAAACTACTGTCTTGCACCACTTAGAAGAGGACTTTGCCATCTTCATCAGTGAAGACAATGAGATTATTTTTCCTGCTATCAAGTGGGAACAGTTGGCACCTATCTATGAGGCAGTATTGTTAAAAGCTCAGCATCAGCCAATGAAGAAATACATGCACAAAATTATATACAATTTAAATATCAAGTTTCATCAAACATATGCCAAAAATGAATATATTAAACTATCTGAGACAACTTTAATGTTGCTCATTTTGCTGATGAATTTTCTGGCTGAAAACTGGTCATAACTGTGGCACAACTGACAACGAGCAAAATAAGTCAAAGTGTTAGCAGCCTACTTAGCTGCAAGAAGGGTCACAGAACATAAAGTCATGTAGCATGGAATCAAACCGTTCAGTCAAACTCATCCCCACTGACCATGTTCTCAAGCTAAACTAGTCCCACATGCCTGTGTTTGGCCCAAATCCCTCCAAACCTTTCCTATTCATGTACTTGTCGAAATGTCTTTTAAATGTTGCAACTCAACCTATTTCCACCACTTCCTCTGGCAGTTCATTCCACACACAAACCACTGTCTGTGTAAAAAAGTTGTCCCTCATGTCTTTTTTAAAACTTTCTCCTTTCACATTAAAAAAAATTCCCTCTAGTCTTGAACTCCCCCATTTCAGGGAAAAGACTCTTACTATTCACCTTGTCCATGCCCCTAATAATTTTATAAATCTTTATAAGGTTACCGCTCACCCTCCTGAGATCCAATGAGAATAGTTCCAGCCTATCCTGTCTAGTTTTATAACTCAAACACTCCTTTCCCAGCAACATCCTGGTAAATCTTTCCTGAACCCTCTCCAATATAATATAATATCCTTTGTATAGCTGGGTGACCAGAACTGCCCACAGTGCTCCAGAAGAGGCCTCACCAGTGACCTGTACAATATCAGCATGATGTCCCAACTCCTATACTCAATGGTCTGAGCAAGAAATCAAGCGTGCTAAATGCCTTCATAACCACACGTTCTACCTGTGACGCAAATTTCAAAGAATTATGTGCCTGAATCCCTTGGTCTCTCTGTTCTACAACACTATCCATGGCCCTAGTTTTGTAAGACTAGTCCTTGTTTGTTTTACCAAAATACAATATGCCAAATTTATCCAAATTAAACTCCATCTGCCAATCCTCAGCTCATTGACCTAATTGATCAAGATCTCTTTGTCATCTTAGAAAACTTCCTTCACTGTCCACTATACTACCAATTTTGGTGTCATCTACAAACTTACTAACCATGCTTCCGCTTCCTATATTCTCATCCAAATCATTTGTACAAATAACAAACAAAAGTGCATCCAGCACCGATCCTTGTGGAACACCACTGGTCACAAGACTTTGTCCAAAAAAACAACCCTCCACCACTACTCTAGCTCTCCTATCATCAAGCCAAAGTTGTATCTAATTGGCAAGCTCATCCTGAATCCTATGTGCTCTAACTTTTACTAATTATTCTACCATGAAAAACCTTGTCAAAGGCTTTACTCCAGTCCTTTCCTATTCATTATCCTTGTGCAAGTACTTTAAATCATGAGACACTAGATAATGGCCACAAACTCATATTTTTCTTATAACTTGAAGTATGTGACCAATAGTACAACTTCATCCTCCTCCAACTGATATGAGGAAACCATGTACATATTGGTACTGAAACAGATAAATATTGGCTTCACAGTGAGTATTGAATTTATGAACAGAGTTTGTTAATGTTGTTTTGTGTTAATGCCCTAGAATGTAAAACAGATATCCATATTGATTTCTGATTAAAAGATCAGGACAAATAGAGGGAAATATGAGAAGCAGGGCCTCACATAAACTGCTATCATTGACGGATTACTCTTAGTTCACAGGTAGAGTACTTAAGCTAAGTAATTTCTTTTTCAGATACATTATCTAACAGTGCTTATCTTAAAATGGAGTGGGCAGTTGCAATATGCTGCCTTTTGTTTTCTTCCAACATGACTCATCGAGGTTTTCATGCTGATACACATGATCAGAACAGACTTAGACTTCAGTCAAGCCCTATTCTTCAAGAACACCAAAGGAATAACAGAATCGGAGAATTAAATAAAAGTTTGAATAAAGTTTGGAGGAATGTTGCTTTCTTTAGAATCGAGCTTGGGGAACAATGTCATTATATCTCACTGAATTAAAAACAAAACTGTATCTGATATTACTGAAGAGAATCGCTTCATTCCATGCCTAGTTATTTAGATGGTTTTCCTTCATCTTGCAACGCAGAAAAGCTTGAACGGATAATAGTGTAACAAGGATAACAGGAATCTGGCACCTTGTCAATGTGACCAGCAGTACACCTCTTTAACCTAAAGAGAGTGAAAGAGATAAATGGTGAAGGAGGGCAAATTAAAATCACTTCAAGTAGAGAAAGAAAATTAGGAACTGGGTTCTGAGAGAAAAAAAACACAGAAGTGAAATAAAATAAAAAACCCAACAATTGATTCTGTGTAGAAATAAGATGCCACAGTTTAAATTATATCCTGTCCGGGTTGAAGAGATAAAATGGCATTGCAGGAACATGCATCTCCTCATTAAAAATAAACCTATGTTGTTAAGTTTCAGGTATAACTGTCTACCAGAAAGTAATTTGTCTATTAATGTGCAAAAGCAGAAACTCCATCAAACTCAGGTGGAGTTTGTAGGTCAGCTGCTGTTTCCATGAAGCTAACAGTGGATTGTCACAAATCATCCAGCAATTTGTGTCAGTTTGCAATTCGTTCATATTTCTTATTCATCACAAGTTTGCTAAATGATCTAGACATTAGAAATAGTGAGCTTTTTCTTTAAATGCACCAGTCATTTCCTAGAAAATTGTTTCTTGTGTGCAATGTTAGTACCAAAAATAGTGCCAGCAAAGTTTCATTAATTTTATGGAGTGCACTACTCATAGGTCTTGTTAGTCTGTGTTTTCCTTATCTCAGTAAGTTAATAATGCAGATCAAATCAAGCTTGCAATTATAATGAATCAAAAATAGCATGTACGTTAAATTTCTGAAGAAAATCTCTATTTCTAATGGAGTGGCTCCTTCCAGAATGTATAAGTGCAAGAAAACTGTGATTAGTAAAATATGTGAATCAAAATGTTGCCATTTTAGAACAAATATATTAGAAAGACCAAGATGTATTAGAATTCCATACAATACAAACCCTTTCCTTCCCTTTCAGAACAAGGATGAGGTTTTGTTCTGTCCTTACTTGCCACCACATCAGCCTTTATATTCAGCATATCACCATTCAGCATTTCTGGCACTTACAGGTGCAAGGATGCTTTACATGTCCTGCTTTCAATTTTATATAACACATTCATTGTTCATGAAGTGATTCCACTGTGCTAAATGACAATGGCAAGATAACAGTAATAAGAGCCTCATATCTCTGGCAGAGGGGGTAAAGCACAGGAACACAATGCAAAGCAGGGCAATGAAAGGAAGGGTTGCTGTGAGCATAATAGTAGGGTCAAAGTGAATGAGGGCTGTGATAGTGAGCAAAGATCTCAGTGGTGCAGGTTGGTCCAGTCCATGAGAGACTGCGTGCTCCTGAGCACACAGTGTCCTTGCTGCAGCAATACATTGATAGTCCGGCTCACGGTCCAGCATTGAAGGACAGAAGCATCCTATAAATGGATTGAAAATTAACCACAAAGGTTCTTAGAGACTGGCATATATCAGATGGCACATCTGTGGACGTGGGCTGCATGTGGCCATGCCAATGGACAATGCCCTGAGAAATTGGCACCTGGTGTCCAATATGGGCAGCATGGAGGGTAAGTGATGAGCTGAATCTATCTGGCGCTCGCTCTGGCTTCCTTCTGGAGTTTTTCAGATGGCAGGCTGAATATAACTGAGACAATTTGTCTGTAAAGAAGGCACTTAATACGGATGACCATCAATTAGCATCTTGCCACTGCCAAGTGAGAATTCACCATGCTGCTTGTGAAAATGATAAATGCTGCAACGAGATTGCTTGATTCTGCCACATGTCTTGCCCACATGACACAGACCTCTAAGATTCTGCCTATTCATTTTATGTCTGTCTTTATGAAGGCTGCCTAGATTGTTGCGTATTTACAGACTTTTTTGTTTTTATTTCAAATTTCCAATTTGTCCTGCAGTATTTTGTATTTGTAACTTGATTATTTGACAACAATTATATTAAAGTACAAACCACAAACAGAAATATAAATATTTAAAGACTATTGTAAATGTTTCCTCAGTCCGAGAGAAAGCTTCATTTTGACAAACAGTGGAGTTCATTAATTAAAAACACCCGCTGAGCCAATGCCTGCAAATTTAATATTGGGGTAGAAGTACTACAGTTCATTGACAAACATCAAACTTAAAACCCTGAGGCCAATTCTGCCCCAAATATTGCATCATTATCAGCAGCAGTCAAAACCTGCATGCTGCTTTCCCAGGAGACACATCGTGCTCTCAGCAGTGCTTCTAAATGTTCAAGTATGGACAAATTCCTTTAATTGGTGCATGCATGATGACCGCCCTATTTTCTTCTTAGAAAATGGCAAAAAGGAAGATCAATATGTGAAATAAAAACAACACTAGAAAAAAAACAAATCACAAATCCAGCAAAGCCAATTAGGAAATATAAACACAGTTTCCCAGATCATCTGGAGTTATTCCAAACCTTTTTATGCTAATAAGTAATGATGAGCTTTCACTGTAGAAAGCACACAAAACAATTGTAGGAAGAGACAATGTGTTTTGTCTGCAACCTTCCATGTTTTCAAGTTGTTCTAAAGGAATTAGTTGATTCTTTATATACATTCCTAGACATTATTGATATGGGAAAGATATAAAACATGTTAACAAATTACTGACTTCACTAATCAGTCTAACACCAAAAGTATACTGTACAGTCTAATATTTATTTATGAAAGTAATTAGTAAGTTAATGCAATTTTGTGGGCCTTTTAACTTTTCAGACAGTGACAAGCTTTTGGACATGTATATCTTGCCCTGTGATTTTTGAGACAGAAAATAGATTTGCTTTCATTAGGAAAATACATTACACAGAAAGCAAGCTATAGCTACAAATAAGTTGTCTGACAAAACAATCTCTCCGGCAATTCCCATTAGACAAATGACATTAAACATGTTTTCCCATGAGTCCAATTTCCTGGACTGTGAAAAATATTAGGTTAGTAAGATTTCTCTTCCTGGCAGCTAACATACACATAGATAGATCGACTAGAAGCCCAGTAGTCCTAGAAATCAAGAGATGAAGGAAGGTCAAACATTTCTTTTAAATAAACTTTACATCCTGTTTGGAGGACACTACTCCCTGCTCTTTAAAAATCTCTTATTGTCTGAAAAGCTTTCAATGCCAAAATCGATAATACAGCTTTCAGACTTCAAAATATTGTTCCTTCAAGTCCTTTTTGCTGTCTGAACTTTCATTATTTTCTAATTACAAATGCTGGGCTCTCATTTCTCATTCCCTGACATGCCTTCTTTCCAAATACCAGCTGCTTTGATTGATGATGGAAGTGGTGCATTTACAGCACCAAAAAAAATCACTACTTTAGTCAATAAGTTATATTAATTTCAACTTGCCTATATTGATCAGTGTTGTTGAAATTACAGCACTTCTTTAACCGTGTCACTTAGTCAGTTAAATTGAACATGGGGAACCAAGTTCAGATAATCCCTTCATCCAAGGAATCAACTGAGAGACCCTTTCCTGATCTGCTTGCGAAGTAAATACCACTCCCAATGCAAGGAGATCAAAACAGTACACAGAACATGTTGCCAATACCCTGTCCAGTTGTAACAAAACATCTCTATTTTTACACTGCATTCCTTTTGTAATAATGCCAGCATTCCATTTGCCTCCCTAATTATTTGCTGCAGCATTTTATTTCAGCAATTCATGCACAAGGATATCCAGACCCTACTTCACAAAAAGAATTCTGCAATCTCCATTGAAATAATATTCTGCTTTTCTATTCTTCTCATTAGAGTGGACAATATGTCATTTCCTACACTGGACCTCATATGCTGATTTTCAATACATTGACTTAAACTCTGTTTCATTTCAGACTCTTCAGCCTGGATTATGGCAGTGACCATCACCTATCCATTGCTGCAAAAATTGCAAACATGGCCGAGATTTGGAAGTCCTGCCCTGAGCAAGCTCCTCAAACACACAATGATCCCCTGGGCCCCAGACTTGCCTCAACTGCAGTCACACCCTCCCGGCTAGATCTACATTACCTTGTCTGAGGAGCATGACTGCCTGCTGCTGCAAAGTATCCCGATAACATGGAACAATGTCTGCAACTCAGACTCCAACTCCTCGAACTCAATGTGAAGTTTCCCAAGCTGCAAACACTTTACTACAGATGTGTTCACTCTGGGAGGGCATAGGATGCTGTGGGAAGGAGATGTTTAGGGTGACACCACTATTCTGGCCTTGGTGGTGGTGGCGGTGGAGGGGGGAGTGGTGTATCACAATAATGGAGTGGGATTATTAAACTAAAGTGACAGGGTTCATGGACTAAGGTGGGAGAATGTGAGGATTGCAGATGCTGGAGATCAGAGTCGAGAGTGTGTTGCTGGAGAATCGACGTTTCGAGCATAAGCTCTTCATCAGGAAAGGCTTATGCCCTTAATGTCGATTCTCTTGCTCCTCGAATGCTGCCTGGCCTGCTGTACTTTCTCAGCAACACACTCTCAACGCCGACTTCATGGACTAAGGTGTTTGGGGAAAACATGCGGAGGATCGGTAGAGATAGGGTGTCCAGGTTCTGCCAGGTGGAAGCAGACTTGAAGATTTGGGGTGGAGGCATGTGGCGCAGATGACCATCTGAACCTGACAGGAAACCCACAGTGACCTGCATTGCATTTCTAAATGCAACCTGCAAATGGAAAATGGTGGTGACCAACCGCAGAATGAGTGGAGTCAGTTTTTTTCTTGCTCTGGGTCAAAAAACAGGCTTGATTACTGCACAACTAAGGTCCTACAAAGGCAGTCTCATCAGTAACACACTTGCTGACAGTTGGTCGCAGGCGTTTGTAATCATTGTACTGTACGTGTGAGATGTAAACAGTGTATCACTTGTGGGGTGCAAACTCCAGCCACAAAGAACTTTGACCGTGTCACTGGTCCTTGTCTATCTCTGGCAACCTTAAAAGGTGCACTTACAAAGCACAAAGCACAAAGCTCATTGATTGTACACAGCAAGGAAATGATTCCCTTGCAACTTGAATTTTAAATATGTGTAATTATGCCTTTCGTAGGTGATGTGGGGCTGGGAGGAGGAGACTTCAGTCCTCATGCAGTACTTATAATCTCTCATTTTTTTTGTGACATGAAAAGTGGACATTTCATCAAAATAAGGTCCAAAATCAAAGTTCTATGTTAGGTCATTCCAGGGCCCTGCTTGTCAGAATGACCCTTTAGCCACAGTATGGAGCAGTATGTACAGCTACCATTTGAAAGTAACATGAAAGCTGTTTGTTCACATAACTGCTGTTCTGTTCCTTATCCAGCCACAAGATTTCCTTTGCTGTTTCTGTGATGCAATGAAGGTGCAGCAAAATGGAAGAGGAACAGATGCACCAGGAGTAGCAGCGTCCCTAGCAGATGTCAAGAAACCTGCACATGAAGAGGTAACAGTGCAAATCGCCTCAGGATGTGTGGGGTATATAATAGGGCCAGAGCCTATCATCATGCTGCTTTTTCCACTGAATATGGGAGGTGAAGTGTGGGCACAGACTGAGGATGACACTGTTATTGAACGGTACCAGTGGAGTAGCACTTACAACCTGATTAAGTCAATGGCCATCCTAACCCATTGTCCATCAAGGTAGTGAATTAAACAATGTGGGCGGCACAATGTAAACGTTGTGGGTGGCACAGTGGCAGTGGGCGGCATGGTGGCACAGTGGTTAGCACTGCTGCCTCACAGCGCTAGAGACCCGGGTTCAATTCCCACCTCAGGCAACTGACTGTGTGGAGTTTGCACGTTCTCCCCATGTCTGCGTGGGTTTCCTCCGGGTGCTCCGGTTTCCTCCCACAGTCCAAAGATGTACAGGTCAGGTGAATTGGCCATGCTAAATTTTCCGTAGTGTTAGATAAGGGGTAAATGTAGGGGTATGGGTGTGTTGCGCTTCGGCGGGTCGGTGTGGACTTGTTGGGCCGAAGGGCCTGTTTCCACACTGTAATGTAATCTAATCTAATCTAAAAAATCTAATGTGTGAGATTAATGTTTAACAATGTTATGTGAAGATACACTGAACTAAACAGCATATGTGAGGGCCTTGAACTTTTTGCAGCTGTTGAATTGTATGCTGGAGATGAACAAATACATTCTGAGGAAAAATAGTGAAAAATATTAAAAGAGAAAGAAAGAATAATATTAGAATAACTTCCAGCATTTTTATTTCCTGGAATCCTCTCTTCAATCACTACTCTCATAAGTTCTCAAGGCAACAGGGCGAGCACAATTTAATGGCAATTTGTACATAGATCACTGAATTAACAACTGAAGCTACTGCTTTGTGATTTACAATAGGTTCCAACAACAAACATTACTTACAGTCATTTTTATGCCAAGATCACATAATACATATTTCTTTACATTCTATAATGTAAAGAAACATTTATAGTGCTATCTTCAAGTTGACCTAAACTAACCACATAATGCATTGGCACCTGTGTAAATTCAGAACATAGAAACTAGAATAGACCCTTTAGCTCTGCAAGCCTAATAAATCTTTGCATGAAGTCAGACTGATCAGTAAACTAAGTCTGTATTACCTGCATTTTCTCCAATTAGTTGGTTTTAATTAAATTTGTTTCATCTACTTTGAAACATGTTGCAGTGTTCCAGGAAAATTGTCACTTCATGTTGCTTTCAAGCTAACTACATCCTGATAAAGCAACAATTTTTTTTAAAGCTGACTTATCATTTAAAGAAGTGAATCAGAGTTAACTATAGCAACTCAAATAATAATGCAGACTGTCCTGATCGAGCAATGTTACTTCCCATGTCCTGATGGAGCAACACTAAAGTATTTTGTTTTTAAAACTGTTCTTATCTATTATTGGTCAGATTGAACAGTATAGCATTAACTTGTCCTGGCTAGCTTTACCTGCCGCCACCCCACCCCACACGCCCCCCCCCCCGTATCTAGCTCCATACGTCATTTTTAAAACAATGAGGAAAGGACTCACTCTTTGTTTAACTTCTATTGTCAATTGAACATCACAAATTTGTCTTTTAAATGCCTCTATTCACTTTGCAGGATATTTGTTCATCTGTTCAGCTGTAATAAAGTGAACTAATTACCTTGCAATTAAGTTTAGCTTAATTCTCTCATCCTGTACTCTTAATCTCAGTTGTCTTCCTGATTCCAGACAAAATACATGAGAAAAACTATTCCATTGATCCTTTCTAAAATTAAAAAGCATAAGTCTTCTTCTTGAAATGCCTACTGGGAGCAATTTGAAATGTGTAAATCAGAAGTGTTCTTCACCAGGACCACAGCACCACTGTCAAAATTCCTCTTGGGTCTAATTAGAATTTTAAGAACTATGTACCTGGGGCAATTATTGGATATATACATGCAGGGGAAAGAATGTTTGGGTGGTTCTCCAACCTCATTAGCAGCAGAAGCCTTAAATGGCCACAGACAGAAAATAGGATTTGTTTCTTCATTTGTGGTCATTGGAACAGCAAACGTTAATTGGGCAAAATACTTGTGAGTACAAAATTCATTTGAAATTGCCAGAAGCGGAAATGTACATCTTACTATATTATGATGATCCTAGCTGATGTTACAAGTGTACAAGTTCAGATCTTAGCCTGAAATCTGATTGATCAATTTTTGCTTTTGATTTGAACATATTAGTCTGACTGTATGGTATGTACATGATATTGAAATCCCCCAGCAGAGTACATTCTGCAACCTTACTAACTCCTATTGTTTCCTGCAAGTGTTGTCCAATATGAACGAACAGAGTCATCAGCCAAGGTAGGACCTCTAGAGGAGGTTTCCTGGACCATGTTTGTCCTGATGTCTGGAGTCAATATTGAAGACTCCCAGCACAACACAACTTCCTCCTGACTGTATTCAACTGCACTCTGCTGGGCCAGTCCTGTAGATGGTGATGGTTGTGCCTGGGACATTGTCAGGCTCGATTCTAAGAGTATAACTATGTCAAACTGTTGGCTAGTCTATGAGACAGCTCTCCAAACTTTGGCACTGGCCCCAGATGTACATAAGGGGGACTTCGCACCCTCAGGAGGGCTGTTTTTGCTGTTGTGGGTTTCTGGTGCCTAGGATGATGCCAGGTGATTGGTCTTGATCATTTCTTTTTTGAGATTTTGTTGCACTTGTTAAAAATGAGTTGCTTCTTAAGGTCATGTCAAAGGGCAATTGAAAGGCAACCACATTGCTGTGGGTTTGGAGTCACATTTAGGCCAGACCAAGTAAGAGTGGAAGATTTCCTCCCCTGAAGGAGATAAGTGAGCCAGAGAGAATTTTTCAACAATCAGGAGTGATTTCCTGATAATCAGACTCTTAATTTCAGATATTTATTGAATTCAAATTCCTCCATCTGCAGTGGTAGGATTCTTTGTGCATCTCATTTGCATGTCATTTCTATTAGGACTCATGTACAGTATTGTGCACTATTATCATGAGCCATAACCCGAAAGATTGCGTTTGGTCACTGAGGATTGGTTTAATAGATTAGTGATGGCCATCACCTCACCTTTCTCAGGAGCAATTGCTTTACACATCCATGACTTTGGCAGAACCATACAGACTGAAGCTGAAATCAGGGAAAGCCACCTAGAGGGATTTAGTAAAATGGTTATATTTTGGTGATGAGCAGTAGGTGAAAGAACAAGAAGAACAATTGGTGGTTATAAAGAATAAATGAGCAGGAAGGACGAGAGTACTGGTGTGAATGTGAGAATTCTTATTCAGGATGCCAGTGAGCAGTTGATCAGGTGTCAAAGGGCATTATAGCTGTCCCAGGTTCATCTCCAAATACGCCACACTGCAAAAACTGAAGTGGAGGCTCAATGGTGTTCATTCATTCAACACCAAGCTTTATCTGATTATATTCATGTCATGAGATAGTTGTTACAGCAGCATCTCATCATGATGATATCCTTTTGGGAAAAAACAGGGGAGGTGCTTGCTCCTGGATATCACTGAATGTTTTCTGGGACCAGGCTGATTTGTTACATTCTTCCACATTATAAAAAGAAGACCCATTATGTAATTAATATGCATCCTTGTATTCTTTGTGCATCTCATTTGCATGTCATTTCTATTAGGACTCATGTACAGTATTGTGCACTATTATCACGAGCCATAACCCGAAAGATTGCCTTTGGTCAGCGAGGATTGGTCACAGAATTGTGACAAAGAAAATGAAGTCCAAGGCTTCAAGAAAATTATAAATTTTGGAAAGTAACAATGGTGTTTTATACCAAAAAAAATCAATGTTGAGGTAGTTATATGATATGCCCGTGTTCGTTTGAAGTAATCATCCTGAAATCAATTTCCAGTACAATTGTGAAGGGACTGTTACCATGTTATTAATATGAATAGTCAAATTATAAACAATATCAAGTTTTAAAGTCAGATCCTAATATTTTGTAATGTGTTTATATTATTTATATGATGCTTAGGTACTCAAAAATGACTAAATTTGATGAGACAGCATATTAGGTAGAATTCTATTATTCACAACCTGACGAATTGTATGAATTTCAAACTTGCTTTAAAATGTTATTGCAAAATGTCTTTTTTAATTGAACGTAGATGAGTGCAGCGTAGATTCACAAGGTCAATTCCTGGAATGGCAGGATTACCTTACACTGAAAGACTGAAGCAACTGGGCTTGTATACCCTTGAGTTTCGAAGACTGAGAGGGGATCTGATTGAGACGTATAAGAATATGAAAGGATTGGACACTCTGGCAGTAGGAAACATATTTCCACTGATGGGCGAGTGCCGAACCAGAGGACACAGCTTAAAAATATGGGGTAGACCATTTAGGACAGAGCTCAGGAGAAACTTCTTCACCCAGAGAGTGGTGGCTGTGTGGAATGCTCTGCCCCAGAGGGCAGTGGAGGCCCACTCTCTGGATTCATTTAAGAAAGAGTTGGATAGAGCTCTCAAAGATAGTGGAATCAAGGGTTATGGAGATAAGGCAGGAACAGGATACTGATTAGGAATGATCAGCCATGATTATATTGAATAGCGGTGCAGGCTCAAAGGGCTGAATGGCCTACTCCTGCACCTATTGTCTATTGTCTATTGTCTAACTTTCCTCTGCCAATGGACACTGCAATGAGAGAAATGAGAGTGTGAAGGGAATGTGACAGAGAGGTCTTTGTTGATATTGGTAAAACCTAGACTTTCAATTTTTGACTCCAATCACCTGATTTTAATACCTCAGACTTTCATGCACTAAAATGTTTTAAAAAGTAAAGCCACCAATTTAAAAATTGCTGCAGTAATCACCTGACCACAGATTGAACCAAGCTTCAAGATACCAATGTGGAATAAATGAAATCATCTAAACTCAAACTAACACTTCCATTAAAAGAGAGTGAAATTAGTCAGGTCACAGAGTCATAGAGCTGTACAGCACAAATACAGACCCTTCGGTCTAACTTGTCCATGTCGACCAGACATCCTAAATTAATCTAGTCCTATTTGCCAGAATTTCACCCATATCCCTCTAAACCATTCCTGTTCATATACCCATCTAGATGCCTTTTAAAAGTGGTAATTGTACCAGCCTCCACCACTTTGTCTGGCAGCTCATTCAACACACACGCCTCCCTCTGTATGAAAAGTTTGCTCCTTAGGTCCCATTCAAATCTTTCCCTGCTCACCTCAAACCTATGCCTTCTAGTTTTGGATTCCTCTATCCTGGGGAAAAGAACTTCACTCTCCACCTATCTATGATCTTCATGACTTTATAAGGTCACTCCTTAGTCTCTGACACTCCAGGAAAATAACTCCAGTCTATTCAGCCTCTCCCTATAGCTCAAACCCTCCAACCCTAGCAACATCCTTGTACAAGTTTTCTGAACTCTTTCAAGTTTCACAATATCCTTCCTATAGGAGGGCACCAGAATTGAATGTAGTATTCCAAAACTGGCCTAACCAATGTCCTGTACAGCCACAACATAACCTCCCAATTCCTATGCTTAGTGGACTGACCAATAAAGGCAAGCAACCAAATGCCTTCTTCACTACCGTGCCTACCTGCTACTCCATTTTCAAGAAACTATGAACCTGCATTTTAAGATCTCTTTGGTTGGAAATACTACCCAGGACCTTACCCTTAAGTGTATAAGTCCTGCCCTGATTTGCCTTTCCAAAATGCAGCACCTCACATTTATCTAAATTAAACTCCATCTACCACTCTTCAGCCCATTGACCGGTTTGATCAAGGTACCGTTTTACTCTGAGGTAAATTGCTTCGATGTCCACTACACCTCCAACTTTGGTGTCATCTCCAGACTTACTAACCATACCTCTTATATTCACGTCCAAATCACTTACATAAATGACAAAAAGCAGTGGACCAGCACTGATCCTTGCAGCACAACCCTGGTCACAGGCCTCCAGTTCAAAAAGCAACCCTGCACCATTGCCTTCTGTCTCCTATTATTACATTCATGGTTACATTCCCTTGAACTTAATATCCCATCCTTTTTACCCATTGATTCACTTTGACACTTTTTGCAACCATAACATAAATGCTGTTGGAATGTGGTGGAATTTTGTAAAACCCTTCTGCCAATTTCCTTCCTGCTGTGTACTCCTGTCACTTGCCAAAATGCAGAGTGAATTTAAACACTTGGTCTGGGGCTGTGGCAATAAGAGGATCGATATAGGCCATAATTGTGCTCTTTGTAGGTTTCAGATTCTGCCACGATACAAAAATGTCAGGTATACCTGTGTAATCTGAATGTAACAAATGCAGTTTGCAGATTTCATCTACTTAATGATTTGACAAGTTTATTTATAGCTAAACTAATTGTTACATTAGAGTGTCATCTCCAAACACATCCCATGCTTAGAATGTTACGGCGCAGAATCCTGCAGGCCAGATGATAACAACTGTGTGCTTGGCTCTTTTGCATGTTGAGTTATTAAAGGAACATCACTCTAAATGTGATTAGACAACAATGAAGCTCCAGTTCCTGTTCTTTTGGAAGCCATTATACAGTATTAAGATTCTTGCTGACTGTTGTGACTCTATAGTGAATCAGAAAAATAAGTTGGAGCTGTCCCAAAGTTAAAAGTGAGGGCTAACTTTATGCTGTCCTGGAACAGTGCCTTGAAGAGATGCTGTACAAATAATTTGAAGAAAGACTCATGTGAAGAAAATTAAATCAAAGCTTTATGTATTTCTTACTTTTTGCTATAATTACTCGCATGATAAAATACAATAAAGGGAAGAAATGTCTACCACAAACCCTTGTCAAATTACAAGATAAGTATAGAAAGTAAAGAAACAAATGAACTTCAATTACCCCCACTATTTGTAACCATAGCTTTTGTTTCTTACACTTTCCCAGGAATCAATCTAAGAAAATTCTTCGTTTTTTTCTGTTCTGTTAATTCGACAATAATCATTGTAAACTTGCTTCAACATTCTTCAAATGGAGATATACATCTCTTCACATTTGAGTTAACCACCCTAATGTAAACCCATATCCTGTGACTCACTGACAGTGTCAAAGGAGAGATGCTATTATAAGGTATGATTCATATCAATTTCATAATATACTTCAATAGAACAAGTCAAATCAATAATTTAAATCCATCAATTTCCACTCCACTTATTATTGTATATACGCCAGTAAATATTAATCAATGTGTTCCTCTTACTCTCTGAGAGCTCAGTGCAGTTCTATTGCATGCTATTGCCATTACCTTTTGGATGAGATGTTAAGCCAAGGCAATGCCTGCCTGCTCAAGTAGAAGTAAAATGTCCCACAGCTCCATTCAAAGAGCAAGAGATTTCTCCTGTGTCATGGCCAACATTTATCCCTCAATCAACTCACGAAAAGTAGATTAACAGGTGATTTATCTCCTGTGTCGTTTGCAAAGCTTTACACAAATTCTCCTCTCTCTATATAACAATAGTGGCTACGTTGTAAAAGTAATTCATTGTCAACTAAACACTCTAGGACATTCTAAACATGTGTTAACAATAAGAATTCCCATTAATAATCATAAAGCTTTAACAAATGAAACCACACAAGAAAAACTGCAAAATGATACTTGTGTGACTATTAAAAAGTATCTATCGTCCTTTTATAATATCACTGCTATTTTAAGACATCCTGAATACATGAATAGCAAAAATCTCAAAATAACACCACGTTTAACCAGACATAAACATATTCTCAATATCTACAGTAAAAGGTATTTGGGTGAGAAGCAATAATTTCATTTTGAAATCATTTTGTTTCTGAATTTGCTAATGTGATATGCTAATTTACATTACTGAATACTTACAGAAATCAAGGAATATTATAATATATGAACTGAGATAAAAAAAACAGCTTTTCTCTATTCTGTTCAACAATAATACATTGTTGAAATCTCAAAAGGTAGATGCTGGTCAACAGCAGGAAAACTTAATTGTCATGCATAATTTACTCTACCCACTTTTAAGAGCAAATTGCTGTTTCTGGGGAGAAATGATTGAGGGAAAGAGTGAGTGTTGGATAAGTTTGTTTGATCTACCCAAAAGCCAGGGCTTTTGATTTAGTGGCATTTTCCTGTACTGTTATATTTCTGACCCATCTCTAACTGGTATTTTATATGGGTTACTCACACAGAAAAACAAAATCAGTGAGGCTACACTAAGATGTAAAAAAAAGATATTCCAGTCATATATTAGTCATGCAAGACCTTAAGTAGACATTTAAGAATTGAAGAACCAGATAAATAACTTATTCCACAGATCAGATTTTGGTTCCAAAAAAATCATTATTAATTCAATGGTAAACACAATGTTTAAGCTTCAACAGTAGAAAGATCTTCTCATTTTCTAGTTTATTATTAACAAATACAGGATTACTCTAAAAACAATATAACTTTTTGTGTTGCCAGCTATACCAATCATTTTACAAGCAAGATTCTTAAAACAAAGATTACCAGGATATAATCTTACTATCTAAATGACCTAATGTTCATAAGACAGAATACATCCAGGAATAAAGAACACAGTCATAGAGATTTACAGCACAAGGAAGTTACTTCTTTCTTTAATATTTATTTAGTTGCTTTTTATTCTCACACTAACAAGTTATTTAGTATTTGGTACAGTGTTGGTGAGTTGGCAAGTCCTCAGGTCCTAATGGATTTTATCTTAAGTTCTTTGATTCTTGATGCGATGGTTTTAATTTTTCAAAACTTGGTTAGTTCAGGGAAGGTTCCTGTAGTTTGGAAAAAAAGCTACTCAAAAAGGGAGAATGCACAATACTAAAGCCACATTTTAGAGCGAAGGGAATTGAATGAATAAGTAGGAGAGTTATGCTTCAATTATACAGTGCAATGATGAGACCACATCTGGAGCTATGTGTCTGATAGTGGTCATGGAGGAGATAATTGGATGCTGTTAAGAGAAGGTTTACTAGACTTAATACCTGGAATGGACTGATTATCTTATGAGGAAAGGATAGGCAGGCAAGGTCTGTATCCTCTAGAGTTTAGAAGAGCCAAAGGTGACTTAATTAAGATCCCGAGGGATTTGACCAGGTGGATGTCAAAAAGATGTTTCCTCTTGTGGGAGAATCTAGAAATAGGACTCATGGTTTAAAAATAAAGAACCGCCCATTTAAGGCTGAAATGAAGAACAAAGGTTTCTCAAAGGGTTTGACTGTCTTTGGAATTCCTTTCCTCAAAATGCAGGATGCAGAATTGTTAAATAGTTTTAAGGCAGAGGTAGATAGATTCTTGATTACCATGGGGATGAAAGATTTTCAGGGGTATGTAGGAATATAGATTTGAGGTTGAAATCAGATCAGCTATGAACGTATTGAATGATGGAGTAAACTTAAAGGGCCAAGTGATCTGCTCTTGTTCATGGTTTATAAGTTTGTATTTGGCCCAGACTGTGCCCATTGAAAATTACCCATTCAGCCTAATCCCACTTTCTAGCTTTTGGTCTGGAGCCTTAAAAGGTTTTCACAAACCAAATAAATTTCCAAATACTTTTTAAAGCTAACGAGGGTCTCTGCCTTGAGTGCATAGTCTGTTGCAGACTACTAACACGCTCTGAGTGAAAACATTTCTCCTCAACTCCCGTCTAAACCTTCTATCAATTACCTTAAATCTGCAATCTCTAGTTACTCTTTTCTCTGCTAAAGAAGCTGTATCTTTGCTTTCCACTCAATCTAGACCCTAGGTAATTGAACTTTAGGACAGGGTTCGAATTATCAGCATTGTAATTATGATAGGTACAAGACCACCAAGCAACACTCCCATTCTCAACAGCTTCTGAATACATATTGCATGATGACTGTACAATGACTCAAGACTGAAGAGACAACTGCATAAGAGCAATGCTTGGCACTGATGATTGCTGGAACAATCACCATTCAGTCAGATTGATCATGAACATTCAGCCTGTCCAATGTCAGCACAGGCAAATAAAGGCTGGCCAGGGGAGATGCAATACAAAACTCCCTCCAGATTTGGAAAACATTTAGATTTATCAATTGGGACATTTGAGATGAAAGTAAATCACTTAGAGGTCACTACATACTCTAAGCGAATGCATTAATTGTTTAGATTAGATTACATTACAGTGTGGAAACAGGCCCTTCGGCCTAACAAGTCCACACCGACCCGCCGAAGCGCAACCCACCCGTACCCCTACATTTACCCCTTACCTAGCACTAATTTAGCATGGCCAATTCACCTGACCTGCACATCTTTGGACTGTGGGAGGAAACCGAAGCACCCGGAGGAAACCCACGCAGACACGGGGAGAACGTGCAAACTCCACACAGTCAGTCGCCTGAGGCGGGAATTGAACCCGGGTCTCCGGCGCTGTGAGGCAGCAGTGCTAACCACTGTGCTGCCGTGCCAATTGTTCATTGGTGCCAATTTGTTAAAGATCGAAGGAATTGGCAAATGTTTTTAATCCAAGGAATTCCATTCAAACATGTCATGACACACTTCTGAAATAGGTGGGACTTTAAACTGACCCTTTTGGCTCAAAGGCAGGAACATTACCATTGTGTCACAAGAACAGTCTCGGTGGAATAGGTAAACTTAAACAATCAAGCGATTATAAAAGGGTAAAATGGATTATCATAAAAAATGATCGTCATGTTAAAGGATGAATTAGAAGACAGAAGGAAGTGATGTCATAAAGATAACAATTGAAGCGACTAACCAGGAATTAGGTATAAACTACCTGGCCAATTCTAGACTGACCATGAACTTTTCATGCACTAATTAGCTTATTCGACTTTGAGATGTCTTTGATCATAACAGAGGCAGTGGTGACCAAGAGTGAAATATGCCTGGGTTTTCAAAGTTTGATACACAAGAAGAAAGATTAAAGACAGAAAAGGAGTGTAATCCACACAACGGGACCAGGAATGGGTGTTACAGACCGGCATCCCAATATGGATAGGCTACAAATTACTGCTTTTGTTAAGTGTAAGATTTTTGTACTTGTACTCTTAAAAAATTCTGTAATACTTGTGAAGGATTCCATTCTTTATGGATGCCTCTCAGACCAAAGTAATTCATGTCCATAAACAAGCCAATATAAGTAGGCATTATTGAGATAACAAATGTTTTATTAGTTGCGAAACAAAGAAAGATGTAATTGCAGAGAAACACAAATTAGAAATAAGATGACAGATGAAAAACAGATAAAATTTAAAGGTACATGGATCAGTCTCAGTCAATCAGCAAGTGTAGACAGTAGAATGTTGTAGTCATTACACTGGATGATACCAGTAGCATCTACATTGGTGGTCAAACAGTGTACTTTGAGTCCCTTGGCTTATTTTCAGGTGAACTGAAATTCTTTCAATCGTGGCTGGCTGACAGCACTCAGAATGAGAGAGTATTCTTTTTCTCTGACCTGCAGTGCTGGGCAGTTCTCAAGCTACTCCACAAAAATGTATGTCAAGCCCCAAACACATACAGATCAGTCAGTTTTTAGCCCCTTTATTGTATATCCCTGGAAGGAATATCCACAAACATGCCTGCATGAGATGGCTTCTTGCTGAGATGGAGGGGGCAATAGATTGTCAGCTTCTTGTTCTTCCTTCCTTCTCAATCTGTGCATGGTCCTATAGAGCATTCCGCCAGACAGACAATCTTTAAATTTACATCCATTCTCTTCTGTTGGTTGCAATCGTAATTTTTTTAAAAAACACCTTTTCAAAATAAAAGATCAATATGTCTATAAGTACTTTAGGACTGATCCATCATCATGACAGCTGCTAGTTTGAATGGCATCCCAACCAAGCCTTATAAGATTTGCAGGGACTCGGAATTGACACTTATTTTCCTAGAAATTCTGATATGAAGCAAGGATGTCAGAAGACCTCAAGGATCCCAAGATAGTTTTAGTCTTCATGAAGGGAAACAGAACACGGTGGCTCAGTAGTTAACAATCCTGCCTCACAGCACAGGGACCTGGGTTTGATCCCACCTTTCGGCAATTGTCTGTGTGGAATTTGCACCTTCTCCCAGCATTCACGTAGGTATCCTCTGTGTACTCTGGTTTCCTTGCACAGTTCAAAGATGTGCAAGTTAGGTGGATTGGCACGGGAAATGCAGGGTTACAGGGATAGGATCGGAGGATGTAGCTGGGTGGGTTGCTGTTCAGAGGGTCGGTGTATACTTGTTGGGGCAAATGGCCTGCTTCCACACTGTAGGGATTTGAGTCTATTCTAAAACATGACAACTACAAAGCCCTATCTCTACTCGCCAACCCAGACCCAAATGCTTGCGGAGTATTATTGGACCATCTACTCCCACTTGCAGAAGACATTATGCCAGAGTAATTCAGAGAATTGTGAGGCACAACAGCTCCAACCTTTATTATTTGTGAGTGTCTGTGTCCACTTGGTTGTGATACTGGTAGGAGTTTGGTGCAAGCCTCAGTTCTGACAGGATGAGAATCTTTGTGCTCAAGAATAATAAAGTCATCCACATACTGGAGATCTGTTGTGTTGGTGCACACAAGAAAGTTTGGGAGATGTTTTCATCATTCTGAAGGTTGAAAAATTACCCGTCGAACCTGTCCTCAATTTGGACCATGTCCATGTCCATTCTTGACCATATCAAGGATGGCTCTAGAAAGGTAGTCGAAAAAGTGGGCACAGTCCCAAAAAATTGATGCATTTTCCATCAGAACTGGCATTAGCAGAACCCAGTCCATTGTTCCAAAAAGTGGCAGACCTTTCATCACAGAGAAGCCTCATAACCTTGGAATTTTTTTTTTTTACAGACAGCCACAATTTTCCAGAGAACTTCCTGATCAGCTGAGTCAACGGCCTTTGTCAGATCAATGAAGGCTTTTAGAGGGCTTGGCTTTGTTCACAGCAGTTCTCTTGAGTGTTGAATGATAAAGAAAGGATCTGTGTCATGCCTCACAATGCTTTGGGTTGCCTCCAGAGATAGTCAACCACTTCTGCTATCTCTGCAGCAATGTGCCCAGGTTAGGGACATTGGGGCTTTAAATAGGACCCAGTGAACAAGCCCCGCCTTTGGGCGGCTACCCATCGGAGTCTTCACTAACTATCATCTGAGGATAGACACGAGGTCATAGCCAACAAGGACATCAGCATCCCAACATTCCTTTATGGGTATAAAACTTGGGTGACTTATCATCAACAGCTGAGAATGCTTGAGCCACATCATCAGTATTGCCCTTAGGAGATCCCATTCATCAGCCACATGGACTTTCTCACAATCACGAGCATTCTCCAGGAATTAAGTATCCTGAACAAAGGCAAACACTGTCATTCAGCAATTGCATTAGACAGACCATTGCAGCAGAATGCAAGAGGAAAGCTCAAGACAGTGGACGACAACCCCATTGACTACTAACTCGTCAATGACTGACTAATGGCTGACTTTGCCGATGTAGATTTTCTATTTTATAAAATACTGTTTGTCTCTTAGCCTTTTTATTCCCTTGTTCATATCCTTTACTTTTCAGTGACCACTCCAATCACGTACTAATCTTTTTTTCTCTTCTTTCTTTTCCTTCCCTCTCTCCTTCTCTTTTCCCTGGGTCTCTGTGGTAAGCAACCGTCTCACTTTGAGGACAGCTACAGGAAAGAGAACATTGTCTCGCATTTTTCTGGATTAAATTTCATTTGAGAATATGAGTATCAGTGCAACTACCTCATTCAACGAAAGCACTCCACAGTTCGAGACAACTCTACATTAAAGTAGCAATTGCAAAATAAATTTATGAAAATAGATGTCAGCCAAACTTGCGGTGATTTCACTGATAATATGCTGATGCTGTTGCCCAGCCATTTAATGTGGGACTGGACAAGGAATATTGACACGGTTGAAGATACTCCAAGATATGTGGCAATGTTTCCTTTGCACGATAATTTAAAGAAGACAGACAAATTTCTGAAGATGGATTACAAGTACATGCAATTACACACAGGGTAGTACGCCTGAACTTAGTGATAGCCCAAACACTGGAGCATGAACTGAGACAGATGTGCTCAGATCATTCCATGGAGATCTGCCTTCATCAACCATATTTCCTGAAGGGGAGAAGAACTCAATTACACTATTACATCAAGTCAAATATTCAGATTTCAATGACAGGGCCAGTTGCTGTGATGTTGTTGCTAAAAGCCACCAGCAGTGATGTTGGCCAAATAAGTTTGCTAGCAGTTAGAATGCATCAAATAGGAGAGAACAACATACTTGGACTTAGGCATAAAAGGATCTAGTAGTACAGATACATCAATCAGTGAAGCATAAAGTTATTTTTAAAAGTACAAAACATTGGATGCATTTCTGGAAGTTTAGAATTCAACAGCATAACAGTCATGTTAAAAGTGAATAGAGCGTTACATAGATAGACCTTAGGAGTGCTTTGCACAGTTCTCCATCTCAAAGAAAAGGTCAGAAGAAAGTGCAAAAAGGGTTTACAAGGAAATTGTCAGAGCTAAGGCAGTTCAACTATCAGTAAATACTGAATATGCTGTGGTTCTTTTCTCTAGATAATGATCTTAAAAATGATAAAACAATTTGATTGGATAAAACTGGAGAAAACTCTGCCACTTGTGTGGTTTTCAAAACTAGGGCCTGGCATAGTCACTAATTAAACCAATGAAGAATTCAGGAAACTTCTTTGAGAATAGTAATCTCAGTACCATATTGAGTAGCTGAGGAGAATAGCATTTGAGGAGGATCTGGAATAATTATATGAGGGAGAAAGGAATAGTAAGACATGCTGCTAGCATGAGATTAAATAAAGCAGTTAGAGGAGTCACATGTGGTTTCCTTCTAAATACAGGACACCATGATGGCACAAGTGTTCATCTCGTCTGCTACTATTCAATGTAGTGTCTCAAATGAGGTTGAGCATGTTGAAAGTAAACCTAATGTGTCTGTCCCATTCTGGCATAAACCTTTAGTAGACACATTGTAGTTGGCACCCACTCAGCTAGCTTCCCAATATCTGCTATTTCTTCATTTGTACCCATAGCCCACGAACAATGGAAGACTATGCTGACATAGGTTAACAATTTCTACTCCAGATTTCCTCTCATGACAAGGTACCTTGAACCTCAGTTCTGAATAGAGCAACTATCATTTGCTGCAACTGCCACCTTGATGACAGCATTGTGAATGGGTTAATCTTTTGCTCCAAATCAAGTTTCAGGGTTCCAAACGCTTCTTCAAGGTGAAACCGTGAATTACATGTACTTGTTCAATACAGTGTTCTTTATTCAGTGTTCAAAGGTGATCAAAGGCTGATTGGCTGATTATGCTGTGGAACACTTCTGTTCAATCCTCAAATGTGACTTCCTGTCTTCTGCCCTGTATGTTTACTTAACCGCTGAGCTTATTCCAAAGAGGGTCAATGTAAACTCGAGCAATAGAATTTTTCAGGAACTTTACAGTCTTACAAACTCAGTACTGAGTTCAACAATTTCAGATAAACAACTTCCATATCTTTCATATAGTAACTGTCAGTAATGATTCTGCTATTGTCACGATCTCTGGTAGAGAGGGATTTCCTTATCAGGGTAAATGCTGAAAGAATATTTCCCCTCGTGGGAGTAGTAGTGAGAGGACATAGTCTCAGAATAAAGGAGCACAGAGAGGAGGAGGAATTTCTTCTCTCAGAGGGTTGAGAGTTTCTGGAACTCTTTGACACGGAAGGCTGTGGAGACAGGGTCGGTGTGTATAATCAAGGCTGAGATAGAGAGATTTTTGATCAGTAGGGGAAATCAAGGAAAGGGCAGAAAAGTGAATATGAGGAATATCGGATTAACGATGATCCCATTGAATGGCGAAGCAGGCTTGAAGGGCTGAATGGCCTACTTCTGTTCCTATTCGTATGGTGTTTGTTATGGGTTTATTTACAGTACCAAAAAACTCACTTTTTGTTTGTTTCCTTCCAAGGTATCTCCATTTGCTTTGAAACATTGGCTCCTTTGTCACTTAATCTCCACTGCCTCCCATCCCAGCACAGGCCGCCCTGTCATTCTTTCCCTACTTGCTCCCTTTCCATTCCCTCTGTACCCACTCAAAACCCATTACGTCTCTAACTTTGTCCACTACTGATAGAGAGATCAGTTACTTGAATAATTGAATCTACTTTTCTCTCCAGGGGAATCATTTGACCTGCTAACCATTTCCAACCTTTTCTGATTTTATTCTAGCTGTATTTGTCAATCCAAACTGTTTGCTTTGGTTTATAACAGTTCACAGCTTAGACTTTATTCTACATGGAGTGCTGCATTAACATGGCAGTTATGAGTAGGGGAAGAACAAGAAATGGATTTTATCCAAGTTGTCTATTTTAAATCATGTTCATTCCTTGGTTATTACACAGAATCATGAATGAAATCCATTGACGTGCTTACAGCTTTAACCTCTGCACTTGCTATTTATTAACCATCATTTTTATTCATCAAATAACTCATAGGAACAGACTACATTGCAGGCCTTGATATCTTCATAAAACAAAACATGGTTTTGAAATCATAAGCTCAAAGAGCAAGTGAGTTATGTCACTCCTATTCATTGAATGCCATTTGCTTGTGTATCGGTTTAAAATGTAATAACTGACTTCTGGAGAGCAGTATCCTCTGTGGACAGCTCAAGTTGCACTGATTGGCAAGTACATAACCAGCATGGAGCCCTATTACACCATGACCGGCATTGGATACTGGGGTGCCAATTGCTTTTACCATCAGATCTCGGTTGAAACAATACAAATTCACTGTCAAGCTACCACTTTGCATGATTTTCCTCTTCTTCCCTCAAGAGTTGACAGCAATTTTGTGTCAGCTGATCAACACAATTTTTAATGTCCCAATCGTGGAGCAACATATAATGGAGCCTACAAGAGCAGAAAGGTGGCATGCAGGGTGACTTAATTAGGCATGATGCAAAATTCAACTTTCACGATAGCGGTTTGACATGCAGAGATAATATTGGCAGAATATTTGCAGCCTAACAGCGTTACATGAGCCTGTGGCAATTTCATCCCTGCTGTGGTTTCTGGTTGAAACAGCACTGGCATTTGAAGAGGTTTGAGCATTCTCAATGTATTAGCTCTTGTAATATATAACATGAAAACTGGTCCTTTGTTGAAACAGATGTCTTGAAGATTAATAGCAACACTAACTATTTACACTGCAAGAAGATCTTAAATTTACATGTACTCTTGGTTCTGAGTCTACTGAGTAAACAGACGAAAATACAGTAACTGCAAGCAGGCTATTACTATTACCACTGCTGCTGAAGGTTAACTGGATACCTTTGTACTGGAACCCTACATGTCATAACGTTATCCAACTGGCTTTAAGATACACTGTCTGGTTTGGGCTCTATGCAATAATATAACATACACCACATTCCTCTAAAGAATGTGAAGCCTTTTCTGATAAAGGTATGTAGCAATACATATCCATTTATTATCTGTAAACATTAAGATAATACTTCTCTGGATAACCAGACTTAGAGCTTTTTAACAGTTATCATGATGATTAGGTTGTGTAGCTTCCCTCTGAAGTATGCTCTGTTATCATGGACAGATATGGATCATTTATTGTGGATTTGTGGTTGTCAACTGATACTAACATAATTCTCTCAGCACCTCATTCACTATCCTTGTGAGCTATTGGTTATAAGCAGTTCAGCTATATCATCTAGCTCTTCGAAACACAGTTTTAAAGTTGTACCAGTTTGAGCTAATCTGAAATGGAAATGCTTCATTTATTTAAAGGGTTGATAACGTGTTGGGCTATACCTTTCAGATGTAACACTGCATCATCTTTAAAGTTGCCAATAGAATCTAACTTGTCTGGGTAAATGTTAAAAAAGTTTGGAGATGCACTCAATGTTGTGGTCTGGGATCTCTGGCATTGCAATTGATAGGTTTGTCACCTCTTGGATTGTAATAATATACCGATCAATGCATACTGACAGACCAATAATTGCTTGAACAGTGCCTTCAGCAATATGAAAGCTTGCAGATATCCACCCCAAGGAACTGTATTGACACTTAAGATGGATATGGGATGTCATACCACTTGTAAGAAGTTAGCTTATTATGTATGGTCCATGTTCCCCTGTGACAGTTTCCAAAGTTCATCTCAGATAAGATGTGTAGAATTGTTAAGAATATGAAGATGTGTAAATATTTGCACCTGCAGTGCTGACAAGTTTGACATGCGGAGCAGGCTGTCCATTTCTTTTGGGGTATACAATTAGGGTGGAGATAAAGACATCAACTTTTCTGAAGGTCCTCAGAAGTGTCTCCAATCAATCATGTCAAATCTGGCTAAGGTCTGGCTGTATTGTTGCAGGTGCTTGTCAGATTTCATTGATATGAAGAAAGTGAGGACTGCAGATGCTGGAGATCAGAGTCGAAGAGTGAATACTTTGAAATATTTTTGAACATTTTAGTCCAATGTCGTCTTGTAAAACTAAGCTCACAAATCTTATGTAAAGGCAAAATACCCCAGATGTTGGAAACTGCAACAAACAGATAATGCTGGAAAAATGTAATTGGTCTGGCAGCATCTATAGAGGGAGAAATGTTTAGAGAGTTAATGATTTGAGTCCGTTTTGACTAATCTTCAGAAGTCAAAGTTGCATCTTCTCCTTCTCTGACATATTCACGATTCTGTCATTGAGCGAGCAAGGCAGCTTCAGAATGCCAGTGCTCATCCAGGTGCTTTTAAAAATGGTGCAAGGGATGCCGGTGTTTCTACAGCTATCCCAAGTGGTAGGTTGTTGTGGAAATGGTTCATGGTAATCCAAGTGAGAGAGCCATAAAGGTGTGGTAGGAAGACAATAGAAAATAGGAGCACTATTGTCAGCCCCTCAGGTCTGCTACAACATTCATTATGATCAGTAATGAAGGTAATCCAGTTCAGTATCCTGTTCCCTCTTTCTCTCCATAATCTTGAAATTAATTAAATAATCAATGTCATTAATGAATCATGTTTGCTCAGATGTAGCATTCAAACCCATTGGGTCTCAAAGTGAAAACCCATTCAAATAAATCTTAACAGAATTCAGATTTAGCCAATAAAACATAGAGTCAGCCCTATTTTCATTTACATGCATACTGCCGGCACTTAATATTTTTATTATGATTGCATGAAAACAGCAAAAAAAAAGTGGTAGTGATGCACAGTTCGAGTCAAGACATTAGGCGTAGCACACCATTGACCAAATCAGTGTACGATTTTTTCAAATAAGAACATGGATTGGAAAGAACAAATTCTATTTATTGCATGCCTTTTTGACCTCTGGATATTGAAAAGCCCTCCAGAGCCAATTAAGTTCTTGAAATGTATTAATTTTTGCAAAGTAGGGAAAATGTAAATACTACAAGTGGAAAAACTGATATGGTGGCAAGTCATCTGATAATAATAAATAACTTAGGGAAGACAAGGAAACTAAATTTTGCTTAATCAATTGTTTGAAAAGAATTGTGAGAAGACCCGAGCAAGTTTTCAGACTGTCTCTAAGTGGTATCATAAAAGAACTCTTGTCAGCTATTAAAAGCGATAATCTCAAAGCTTCAATTTATTGATTCTCAGTTAGCAACAGCTTTATGTGACAACAAGAGTATTCATCTTCAATAAACAGTATTTGATTTACTCAGCATAAAATTCAAGCACCGTAATAAAAGAAACTTTTGTACAGCACTTAGAAAATTCTTCAAATGCTTTCAAGTACAATAAATTACTTTGAAGCAGTGTGACTGTTGTTATGTTACAAGGTTGCCACTTATTGATACAGATAAAATGACTGCATGATGAATAATTAAATGAACAATGCAGTGATTGTAGCGAGGTCAGCCAGCTGGACTTCATAGAATATCAGTCCCTTGATTGGGACTGTTAATCTGGTCAAATCAGGGAGTCCTGGCAGACAGATAAAAACAGGAGTGTTTGAATAAAGATTTGTGCACCTTGTGTCTCTCACTGTGTCTCACATTAAAAAAAAGAAAAAAAAGAAGAAAAAAAGAAAGAAAAGAAAAAATAAATAAACAGGAGATTTGGGTGTTGGGAAAAAAATAAGCACTACTGCAACTAGGCGGTAGTGTGGGGGTGTAAGAAAAAAAAGAAAAAATATAAACAGATTCCTATCTTCCTGGTGATGGAAATTGAATAAAGATTCGTGCGCCTTGTGTCTCTCACTGTGTCTCACGCCTGCACACACACACCATGGGTGCTGGGGAAAAATAAGCGGTAGTGTGGGGGTTAAAAAAAAAAGGAGTGTCCCCTGCCCCCCATTTCCCTCTCTGATCACGCAGCATTGCCCTTTGATGTGAAGGGCACTGCTTGTCACTGGCCACTCGGGTGTTTAAAAAAGAAAAAGAGAAAAAAAAAGAAAAAAGAAAAAAGAGACAGAGTGTTTGAATAAAGATTCATGCACCTTGTGTCTCTCACTGTGTCTCACATTAAAAAAAAACAAAAAGAAGAAATATAAACAGAAGATTAAATAAAAAGAGGAGGGTTAGAGATACTTTTTAAAAAAAGCCAAAAAAAAGGAATGTTGAGTCCGTGGACCACGTGTATATTGGGTGTGGGCACGCACTTAGGTGGTAGTGTGGGGGTTAAAAAAAGGGGAAAAAATATAAACAGGAGATTAAATAAAAAGAGGAGGGTTAGAGATACTTTTTAAAAAAAGCCAAAAAAAAAGGAGTGTTGAGTCCGTGGACCACGTGTATATTGGGTGTGGGCATTTGCACTCCCTTTTTGATTTTCTTAAAAACCTCCTCCTCTGCTTTTAGTTGCACTTCAGTTCCATGCTCTTGATCTTCAGGCACCCGGTACGGAGGAGGGAGGGCAGGTCTGAAGACCTCCTCGTGGGTCTGCTCCTGGGCCTGGCCAAACTGGCCATCAACAGGTCCAGGCAGCGGGCCGTGGAGGGGGCCGTTAGGTCCGACTGCCTGCCCCTCTTCCGCGGTTACGTTAGAGCCCGAGTGCATTATTTCCCCCTCCAACTCTATTTTGATTTAGTCCCTGCCCTTCCCTTCACTGTTTGATCACACAGCATTGCCCTTTTTTGTGAAGGGCACTGCCTGTCACTGGCCACTCGGGTGTTTCCTTTCTTCCTGGTAGTGGAAATTTGAATAAAGATTTGTACACCTTGTGTCTTTCACTGTGTCTCACACTAGCACACACACAACATGGGTGCTGGGGAAAAAAATAAGCACTACCGCAGTTAGGCGGTAGTGTGGGGGAAAAGATAAGAAAAGAAAGAAAAAATAAGAAAAAAATTGGAGGGTCAGACATCCTGTTCACTCTAAGAACTGGCTCTGAGGGAGCTGGATTAATGCCAAGCACTCTTCATGTGTAACTAAAGGGTGATTTGATGACGGGATACCGGTCTCTCTGGAGTTATTTCAAATCATCAGTTGAAGAGAAAATTCTGGTAAAGTAAACAGGAATTTCTTCCTCTTCATATGGTGCAAAGGGGTCCTAGCATTCATTTCAACCAAAGTCTCATCCAAATGATGGCATATTTAAGAATGGATCACAGTAATTACCATATTTTACACATAAGGACCAGCCTAGGTAACTCTTCATTTTGGACATGAACTCTCAACCTTCCAATCTATGACAGTACTACTAATTTGTAGGTTCAAACATGGTTATATAATTAACCACCTGGATCTTTACCTTGGCCATTAAACCTTGCAGAGCAATACAACCTGTATTCACTACAAATGTATGTTCCTGGCACTAAAATGAATGTCAAGCCTGAGTGTTAGTTATTTCAATGGTCTCCAAGGCCTGTCATCGTCAATCACAGCTCCTTTCACAGAGTTTCCCTGGAAAAGTCAATGAGCCAAGTTTAAATAAAGTGTCCTGTACCTCAAAATCAAGTCACCTCTAAGTTGCTTGTATAAATTGAAGAAATAAGTTCATATTTTAATGTTAAAAAATTTACACAGAACGGTTACTTCATTAGTACTGCAGTACTTCCAGAAGTTCTAAAGGTCATAAATGACATTGGACAAACACAAGTCTTTTACAATGTGATTCCTTTACAATCACACTTCTATCGCTCTAATCACAATCAAACATTAAGAACAATGTCAATACTTTTACTCCTGAGACAGGAAGGGCAAATATACTTTGCCCAAGGTGGGGCAAGTGTGCAAGTGGGAAGAGAATCCCCTAGTCAGATGGGAACATGGTCACAGGCTGCCAAGTGCTAATATAGGTTGTCAAAAAGGCTTGACTTGGTCCTCTGGACTTTGCTTCGGTGTTTCCATAAAATTTAAGCTCTTTAGCCCATACTTCCTGACATCCAATCACCTCGAATCAATTCCCCATGCCATCTCTATGCCCTCATACCAACTCATTCCACTACCTCACCCCGACCATTTATAGTCCCCGTGCTAAATTAATGCCAACTCCTGTTCCCACCCACTTTAATATCCATTATAGCCCCTTGTCAACTTCACAACCTTGACAACCAATGCCCCCAGTCACAACCCTATAGTCAGAATCATGTTTCAAAAACATGATTGAGCTTTTTGAAGAAGTAACAAAGGATTGATGAGGGCAGAGCAGTGGATGATATCGTTATGGACTTCAATAAGGCGTACATCAAGGTTCCACATGGTAGACTGGTTAGCAAGATTAGATCACATGGAATACAGGGAGAACTAGCCATTTGGATATAGAACTGGCTCGACTGTCGAAGACAGAGGGTGGTGGTGGAGGATTGTTTTTCAGACTGGAGGTCTGTGATCAGCGGTGTACCACAACGATCGGTGCCTGGTCCACTATTTTTCATCATTTATATAAATGATTTGGATGTGAACATGGGAGGTATGGTTAACAAGTTTGCAGATGACACCAAAATTGGAGGTGTAGTGGGCTGCAAAGAAGATTATCTCAGAATACAATGGGATCTTTATCAGATCGGCCAATGAGCCGAGGAATAGCAAATGGATTGTAATTTAGATAAATGTGAGGTGCTGCACTTTGGAAAGACAAATCAAGGCAGGACTTGTATACTTTCTGGTCAGGTCCTGGAGAGTCATAGAGTCATAGAGATGTACAGCATGGAAACAGACCCTTCGGTCCAACCCGTCCATGCTGACCAGATATCCCAAACCAATATAGTCCCAACTGCCAGCAACTGGCCCATAACCCTTCAAACCCTTCCTATTTTTATACCCATCCAAATGCCTCCGATGCTCCAGGGTAAACAGCCCCAGCCTGTCCAGCCTCTCCCTGTAGCTCAATCCTCCAACCCTGGCAACATCCTTGTAAATCTTTTCTGAACCCTTTCAGGTTTTACAACATCTTTCCGATATGAAGGAGACCAGAATTGCACGCAATATTCCAACAGTGGCCTAACCAATGTCCTGTACAGCCGCAACATGACCTCCCAACTCCTGTACTCAATATTCTGACCAATAAAGGAAAGCATACCAAATGCCTTCTTCACTATCCTATCTACCTGCGACTCCACTTTCAATGAGCTATGAACCTGCACTCCAAGGTCTCTTTGTACAGCAATACTCCCTAGGACCTTACCA